>NW_027437238.1:0-233124 GCF_033239565.1 Halichoeres trimaculatus | reverse complement strand
GTTGCTTCTTTTCTGGACTCAAAATGTAAATGGAAGAATCTGGCAAAAGCAGCAATGATCATTCAAAAAAAAAAAAAGTGCTCCTTTATGATGGACCAAGATGAGGGCAATTGTCAATAGTGTTCCGTTTATTAAGCTGAGGAATGTGTGTCTCCTTTTCATGCTGCAGATCATCTGAAAGTAATTCTCTGGGTGATTATACCTTGTGTTGTCTAAAATAAGTGATTGGCAGTGCAATCTGCCACACTAGGTTAATTTCAGCGATTATCATTATCCTTTTGGGTCAAATAAAAAACCCACACTTTTTTCAAGAAAAATACTCATGGTCCCTGAAGATAAGATAAGATAAGATAAGATAAGATAAGATAAGATAAGATAAGATAAGATAAGATAAGATAACTGTGATGACCCCTACTGGTCGTCTTTGACTAACAGTTGTTACTGTGTCTTTCAAGGTGCTGGGGTGATTTGGAGCACCTGGGCTCATTGCTCTACCCAGCATAAAAGGGGGCATTTCTTGCTCTTCCCCCTTCCTTTTTCTCTTCTGTTCTGCCTAGGCCAGGAGCTGGAGTTACCCGTTGTTTTAGTTTGGATTTTGTTAACGCACTCTTCAACACCGCATACACTCTAATGCCTTCACACACACCCACATGTACACCACTGACATTACTGATTTCATACACCCAATACTTTTTGGTATAGTTTAGTTTTCTGTTTGTATTTTGAAATGAATTAATCGTCACTTTTCGTAAATTCCTGTGTGTAATACTGTCAGTGATTTAAGTTATCACAGCGTTAGAGATTAGATTAACAAAAATGCAAGGCAGGGAAAAATTGATGATCTAGTTGGGAACTCCCATCAATCAGAAAATGCACAGAAAAGGTTTGAGGGGCTTGAAGAGAAAACCAAACGCTGCTGCTGTGCCACCGTTCAAACAATAAAGTAGAGGTGAACACATGAGATCCTGTGCAGCGCGCACATCAAACAAGACATACCAAAATCACACCTGTACCGTTAATTTCATAAATTGGGTTTGGTGGGTGTTGTATCTTTAATTCAATATTGTTCAGCCTGAATACGAGGATGACATTTTTTGCAGTGATTTCTCTTGTAGTCACATGCTGCCATCTTGTGGTCACAATGTAAAGGTTTGTTTTCTATTCACGTTTTAGTTCCAAGTACCTTAAAGACAGTACAACTTGCTGATATTGTATTATGAAGCAAATGAAAATATTGTGAGCGTTGATTAGTAAGTTTCTCACTAAAAAGCAACAACCCCTTTATGTTTTTAGAAGCCATAGCTGAGTTTCTACTCTACAGAGTGAACTAGCACATCAACTCAACAGCAACAACTCATTCAAAAAGTATTACTTAAAGCTATGTGATATGAGCTTAAAAGGGATAATGTGTTAAATACTTAGCACAACAAAGAGAACATTACAGTTTAATGCATAGAAGTCTTTGTAGAGCAAAAAAAAAACACTACGACATGATTCAATTTATGATTTAAGATACTGAAGATATCTTTATCGCTTCTGTCAGCTTTTTGTGGGTACCTCAGGAGTTTGATGTTTAATTTTGAAAGCTTTTTGGAGCAAGTAGAGAGCACAAATGTGGCATTGATCACAACACAGAGCATATCAGTGTGCTGGATGCACTGATAAAAAAGCACTGTGTTGAATGAATTTAATGAATGAATACATTTTTGAAGACAGGCCGACAGTGATCAGTCGCATAATGAATCATAAAACACATTTAGAGTGATACTCTGGAATGGAACAAGTTGGGTCCTATCACAAGGTTTAGGGCACAAATTACCCCTACAGCAGTGTTTTTGTGCAGCAGAAGCCCAGAGCACTCGCACCAAACACCCCCTCCCTGCTCGTCAGCCGGTTTCCTATGCATTCAGACGGGGCCATATTTTACTTCAACAAAAACACAAATAAACAGACTCACACCGAAAAAATCTCTCGGTCTGCATTCACGCTTTATTTAGGGAATTTTCAGCGCATTACTTTCACACAAAAACACCGCTAAATAAGGCACTAGTTCTCATCATGTTGTAAAACGGCGCTACCTCAGCTGCAGAGCCACAGCTGGCTACGAGATGCTCGCCGCTTAGTGTATCAGTCCGCGTGCAGCGTGCCAGAAATAAACAAATGCAGGTAGTCTGCCAGGATGAAGAGACACGGTGACAACTAGAGCCCTATTTAGCTGTGTTTTTGCGTGACAGTAACACGCTGAAAATTCTCTAAATAAAGCGTGAATGCAGACCGATATCAGATTTTTTCGGTGGGAGTCCATTTATTTGTGTTTTTGTTGAAGTAAAATATGCAGCAGAGACGTTCATCAACTGCGGAAATGTCTGAAGATCCTGCACAGCAAATTCAGAAGTGTTGATTCAACTCCTAGGGAGTTAAAACCAACACTTTAAAAGTGTCTATAATTGGTCCACACTACATACCATGTCTTAAGCAATCTTAAGATGTGAATGCCTTCAAGACAAAGGAAGCATGTCTTAAGACATTCAATGTCTTGAAGACACTGAGTGTCTTCAGACATCTTAAGACATTCAATGTCTTGAAGACACTGAGTGTCTCAAGATGTCTTAAGACACTCAATGTCTCATGTCTTAAGACATCTTGAGACACTCAGTGTCTTCAAGACACAAATTGGTCCAGGTGCATCTCATGTTCTGCTCTGACATGTCTTAAGACGTCTTCAAAGTTTTGTCTTAAGATGCCTTAAGACGTCTTGACATACAAACATGTCTTGAGACGTCTTGATCTCGTTATCAAGACATCTTAAGACGTCCTAAGACGTATTGATGGCTGGGTATGCATCACCCTCATTACCTCTTGTGTGTCTTATGCGTCTCACTGTCTTGTTGCCAGTTTGTTGTACTTTACAGTCTTTATCCCAGCCTTCACTCACAGTCGCAGTCAGGGTGCGTCTCAGCGATAATTTCATGCCGCCTCTCTCTTCTCTCCTCTGAGGCACCGGAAGTACTTTGAGTCGCCATTTTTAAGGCTGCCCCAAAGCGGAGGGGAGAGGAGGGAGGAGACTTATTGGAGGAGCCATCATCGAGAAAACAGGAGAGCTGGCTTTGCGGAAGTCTTTTCAGTGACAAACATGCCCCCATATGGAATATCACTCTCTGATTGAACGCTGCAGCAGTTCAGACTTCTCTACATGAAACTTCACAAACACAACAGAGTTTGATGAGGAAAAAAAAAGAGCAGAAAACAGGCACTGAGGATCGTTCCGAAACTGATCATAAAGCTGGTAATAAAATGTTGTAAGTTTAAAGCACAAAATACTGAACACAACCATCATTGAATCAACATGACGGATGATTAATACTGAATACTAAAATTTAGTAAATAACATCTTCCTGCGACACAATAAACTTGGTTTTATTAATACGTTTCAGAGTTCACGATCAGATGTGATCTAGGTAAAGGATAAATAATTCACAAATCTAACAATTACACATTTTACCGGTAAAGTGATCCTCGAGCTTCTTAACTGCACACAGAATAAACAGAGAGCAGGTTTTTTTCATGGCAATGTGTTTCTTAAACTGGTTTCAGGAACAGACAAAGCTCTGTTACTGTTTATGTTTTATCAGAGTTGTTACAGCACACATGTGCAGACACACAAACAGCTGTTAGAGCTGAACGACGGATGATCCAGAGGTGATCAGCTGATGCCATCATCAATGAAACACGTTGCTTCATGTGACGCTCTGGAGGAGAGGATGTCCCATTGCTCTAAAAACGAATCTCCTCCATCCTCGCTCCTCTCTTCATATCCTCGCCTCTCTCAGTGCATCTCTGGTGGGAGGGACTAAGATGCAATTGAACGACGCAAATGGAGGAAGGAAGGATGGAACTTTATTGCTTTGAAACGCACCTCGAGTTTTGCAGTGTTCTGATCCTTGCCTGCCTTTTTTGACCTTACTTTTAGCCCCATGTCTGCCTGTTTCTTCTGCCTGTTTTGGACCGCCTTTTGTAATAATAATAATAATAATAATAATAATAATAATAAATTTTATTTATATAGCGCTCTTCAGGAACTCAAAGACACTTAACAACTGTTAAAATCAATACAAGCAATGAACAGAAGTCAAACAGAAGTCAAACAGAACAAAACAAAACAAAACAAAACAAAAAAACAGTACAATCACAAGTTAAAAGCTAATCTAAAATGGTGATTTTTTAACAGAGATTTAAAATAAAGAGAAGTCGGAGCAGTTTTGGATTTGCGTGGGGAGAGAGTTCAAGGGAGTGGGGGCAGCTATGGAAAATGCTCCGTCTCCCCAGGTTCGGGGCTTGGTTCTGTGAGGGGGAGACATGAGGTTGGTGTGTGAGGAACGGAGGTTATGGGAGGGAATGTGGTGGTGGAGGAGGTCAGTGAGGTAGGAGGGGACCTGTGGTGGAGGGCTTTATGGGCGAGGAGGAGAATTTTAAACTGTATGCGGAAGGTGACAGGAAGCCAATGGAGATGTTGGAGGACGGGGGTGATGTGGTCACGGGAGCGGGTGCAGGTGAGGAGGCGTAAAGAAGGCTCTTTGTGTAGCGAACTCTGCCTGGACTCTGATTATACTCTTTTTTGCCCACTGTTTTGTGTCTTGCATTTGTGTTTGTATTTCTGTGCTCAAGTTCTTAACACTTAAGTGAGCATAGCCCTGAATAAAAACAGCAGTAAAAGGCAACATACACATCTATGCAACAGTAATATTAAAACAAAATACTATAAAATGTTTTGTTTCATGGTTTCCTCACATATTGTACATACTATTTATGTACTATTGTACTATCGTACTATTGTATGTACTATTGCAACCCCTTCCCTGTCTCTTTCTCTTTTAGGACATGCTCTTGAATCACCTACTGGACAGGCTGTCCATAATACTTTCAAGTCTCCTTGACCGAGCCCCACTGGACCTATGTGGGTCTTACATGAGTACGAATTTCTATGACTTCGGTAAAATAAAGTATCGATCCAGTGATATTGACAAACAGAGACCCGTATTTGTCCATGACTCCGCATCTTTTTTGAAAACGGGTCTACAGGTGCATATCTGTGTATTCGTCTTCATGCTGTACTTGGTATAAACCGATAAGTCCGGAAAAGACGGTGACCTCATAGTACCCCTCCTACTCCCCGCCCCCCAACCCACGATGTCACACACAACAACAACAACGATGGCGACAGGCGGACTGATTCTGGAGCCTGTACTACGAAGCTGGAATAGCTCTTAGAGAGACAACTTCCAGGATAAGTTTCGGGTTTTCCGTACTACGACTGTGGATTATCCAGACACGTTGCCCCGGTAACTGATGCTGAACGCCAAACCTGGGCTGTTTCCCAAAGCCAAGGTACCTTGCCTTGCCTTGGTCTGATGTGGGCGTGGGGTGGGCGTGGGCAGGCATCCACATCATCAGTCGCTGCCCAAGTGCTGTTCCAATGTTCATGTCCTCCGGAGGCATATGTCCTCCGTTTGGTTAGCATGTGGCTAATTGACCAAGGATACACAGGTTTATCCTTCGCTGCCTTGCCATGGCTATAAATACCCAACATGCAACGCGTGAATCTACAAAAAAGGAAAAAAAAATGGAAGGAAAAGACGCACCAGCGGAGGCGCGTGGTAAATTCCAAATTAAATGTAAGTAACAAAATACACCTCTGAAAATAACAACTTATACCATGTCCACCACTTAACTCTTTTGTGTGTCACTCACATAACTATAATTACTGAGAAGCTGCACCTGCAGAGTGTCAATGATGTGACAATAAAAAAGCAGAAAGTGTAGAAAAGTGGCAAGTTATGACAATATTTGAAGCCGTCTGAGCTCCTCCCACAATATGCCTTTGTAGGCTGTTCCATTAGCATCTCCTTTTGAGCAGAGGCAGGACACTTGCCTTGGATTGGAAGGAAGTGGCTTCGGAGGCACCGCCTACCAAGGCAAGGTACCTGGGCTTTGGGAAACAGCCCTGGTCCAGAGCAGGTTAAGTTCCAGGATAAGAGCTCACAGGGTGTGACAGACCGCCCGCTGACCAATTGGTTCTCTCGGGCGGGCATGAAAGACCACTCAGTCACCAATTTGCTCAGCCGGAGTGAAGTCCTCCGGTGCGGGACCGCCCCCTGTCTTTTTGGCCCACCATTTTTTCTTATGGGCTGTGAGCAAACGATATCTTACTGATTATCATAACTGAGACATTGTCAGGGAAAAGTAGAAGTGTGTGCAAATGGAATCTTTCATGACATGAAACTAAATGAAAAATACCAAAGAGAAATTCAGGAAATTCATACTGACCACTTGGAAGGATGCTTTTATATCTATTTTTTATGGGCTCCCACGTCATTTTTTCCCCCACTGCTATTGCATCTGCAATACAAATTGCCTATAATGAGCGTTTTCCTTGGAATTTGTAGGAAAGTTGACTCTTTCTAATTATGAGGTCGGATATGATGCTGATCACACACACACTGACTGACAACATTAATGAATAAGGACCTAACTGCCCGTGTCGTCACGTGATGAGATAGGTCTATTAATATCAGCATTTTGGAAATTTACGCATTCACAGAGTCGGTGATTTTTTGCAGCAATCCCTCCAGCCTGGATAATACTGCAGTACTCCTCGTATTTTTTGCAGGATTATTAGCTGCTCCTCAGCCTTAAAGTAGGCTGCTCTCTTCTCCATTGTGGAAAATGCTCTGGGGCCGCTAACCACGCCCATTTAATGTGTGCGCGCACAGCTCCCAGCCAGATTTACTTATTGAGTTGATAACGAGCTTTGTAGTACAGCAGATCTGGATAACGGAGATCCGGTGAAGTTCAGCGAGTTGTCACAGAGTTATCCTGGATGACTTAATCCAGCTTCATAGTACAGGCCCCTGATATTGTTCCAGCAGCTACAAATATTGCTTCCACTATTATATCAACATTTTCTCAGAGAGCATGAACAACACCAGCTATGGCAACAACAACAAGTGCTCATGCAGAGACGCAGCATGTTACGCGTGCATGAGCACTTGTTGACGTGGAATCCGCCTCGGAGCAGAACCAGACGGGCAACCCGACGACAGTTTTGCGTTATGTAAATGCACAAGCCTATGCACAATACGATGTGTAAACAGTGATACATGTTTTGATGCCGACTCCAAGATGATACGGGGCCGCCCTCCTGTGAGGAGGGCCCTAGACTATCAAGAGTTAATTTTATTCAGTGCATTGTCAAGCCAGCTTGACACCGCACGAGCTGTTAATCATGCACTTACAGCTTTGCATCACCTAGTGGCTGGTCAGAATAACAAGGAGACCTGTGCAACTGTTGTCCTGGAGAGGCAAACTGGGGGGTGCCCCAGAGTTGTGCTCAATGACGACGACCGGTATGTAACTCAGCTTCTCAACATGGGCCTGTCAGTTCAGTGCATTGCAAAGCTTGTCAGGGTTTCTCAGCGGACTCTGCGCAGGCGTATGAATGATTGGGGGTTGTCTGTAAGGGCTCTGTATAGTGAGCTTACTGACGTTGAACTTGACAACCTGGTGTCAGCCCTCCACTCTACTAACCCACATGCAGGATATAGCATGATGCTGGGACTGCTGCGGGCACAGG
Organism: Halichoeres trimaculatus; assembly: GCF_033239565.1. NCBI lineage: Eukaryota > Metazoa > Chordata > Actinopteri > Labriformes > Labridae > Halichoeres > Halichoeres trimaculatus. Next base: position 225,494 of record NW_027437238.1, on the reverse strand, counting down.
GGCACAGAGTGCAGTGGCAGAGGGTCCGTGCAACAATGCACAGGGTTGACACTGCAGAATGTAGTATTGAGAATGTCAGAGTTGCGGTGTGTTGTGCAGAGAGCATACTCTGTCCCAGGCCCCAGATCATTGATGCACATTGACACAAACCACAAACTCATAAGGTAATCATGATTTTTAACTCCTCACCTCTTGATAGATTTTCCAACAATGTGAAAAACAGTAATAGATGATAATGCCTTTTTGTCCCCTCTTATTTAAAGTACAATATAGTACTTTTTGGAGGGATTGATGGATTCTCAAGAAAGACATTGACTATTGAATGACAAAAGCCTCATTTTTCCTTATGTACTTGTCAAATCCAGAATGTAAAACCTACTTATATATGCTTTAAATCATTTGAAGATCAGTTGATTCATGTTTTATCCATGATAAGAGATCTTATTTCTTGAAACTGCCCTCAAAGGGTTACTTTTTTTTTTTTTGTTAAATGCTTGCAGGGCAGTATTGGAATGGAAATTTAAGCAAAAAAGTAGAAAAAATATTGATCTGATGTGTTTTTAGAGCAGTTAAAAGTATAGTAGTATTTTTTTCATTTATCTATATTTAGGCCATTTTAAGTAATAAAAGCATTCAAAACATTTTCTACCATTTTTAAGAAATAATTGATGTAATAGAGGGTTAAAAATCAATGACGCTACTAATCTTTGACATATTGAAGACTATAATGCCATGTAAAAAAAAATTCTGTCTCTGATCATATTTCATATTGAAAAATATGTCATTTGATGCTGCACCCTTCCCATAATCCATCCAATATTTCTTTTAATGGCCATTAACAGGTTAAATGTTTTTTTTTTTTTTTGTTGTTTTTGTTTTTTTTTCAATGCTTGGTGATTTTGAAAAAAGCAGAAATGGATTAAGAGATCAGAGAAAGAAAAAAAAAAGTAGAAAAAAAATTGATCTGATATGTTTTTAGAGCAATTAAAAGTATAGTGACTTGAAAACAGCCATCACAGTACATGCCTAACTTCTTGAAAAAAAAAATGATATTACAAATTAAATGAAAGATGATTAAAAATCAATGATACTTCTAACCTTTGACATATCTAAGACTATAATGCCACGTAAAAAAAAAAAATTGTCTCTGGTCATGTTGTTTTTTAATTGAAAAATAGGTCATTCGATGCTACCCTTCCCATAATCTGTGCAATATTTCTTCAAATGGCCATTAAAAGGTTAAATTTATTATTCATTTTCCAATGCTTGGTAGTTCTGAGCAGGGCAGAAGAGAATTAAGATATATAAGTGAAGATAAAGTAAAGAAAAAAATCGATTTGATATGTTTTAGAGCAGTTAAAAGTATAGTGGCTGAAAACATCCATAACAGTACGAGTATACGGTAAATTTGTCCACAGTGATCTTTTTACATTTTGAAGAATTTGAAATCGTATTTGCATAAATTATGTAAATTAAGCTTTCTGCCCAAAATGTATTCAAGTTGCTGCAATACAAGAAAAGTTATGGTCAAATAACTGAGATTATTTTTAATGTATTTTTTGGGCATTCTGTGCCTTTATTGATAGGAGAGAGACAGTGGATAGGCTTGTTAAAGGGGGTGAGAGAGTAGGGGAAGACACTCTGCAAACTGGTCACAGGCAGGATTTGAACCTGGACCAGCAGAAGTTTGTAAGTGCCTGGCTGCTAACCACTGTAACGTAGGTCAGGCTGGGACCTGGTTTCGCAGCTCTGACCTGGTCTCCAAATTAAACCCCCCCCCCCCCCCCCCCCCCCCTAAGGAAGGAGAGGTAATACAGCAAGTTTTGAAAAAACAGACCTCTGCGCTAAAGTGGTTTTCTCCCGAAGTCTGCCTCATCCCTTCTCTGATGTTTGCAAGACTGTAAAACATTAAGACATCGCTGTCAATTCAAAGACTTTTCGTTGACACCTGACGGACATGTGAAACTGTACAGACATCCTGCTCTTGGAGAGACCTCCCAGCCTCCATCTCGTATTTTGTGACCCTCGACCTTTCTCTCTGGGAACAAGAGAGAAGGAATGCCAAGGGGAAGATCTGCTTCCCTCCTTCTCCTAAAAACAAAGACTCTTTGATTAACACAGTTGAGAACAGCACAAAAATAATGTTTTTACACAAAGACTTACATGTACATCTTCACCTTTGCAAACATGTACTGTGTAATGAAAATCATTGATAATGTGTGTGTGTGAAAACTGCTGTCTTGGAAACATATCCCATTGTAACATCTTGATTTTTATTTTATTGGGTTCTTAAAGAGGAAAACCTGTCATGTTTAGTCTTGATGTGAAGCTTAAATCATAAGAAATGTGATTTTGACTATTACATGTGGGAATCTCTTTACAGTTTAAAGTTATAGTTAGTTAATAATCTCTGGGACAATCTGATCCACGTGCAGAAAGATGAGACGTGGAGGGGCGTCAGCATTAAGTGACCTTACTGACTCGGCGGGAAAAGCTGAGTAAAACTCCACTCCAGGACAAGAACATTGGCTCTTTCTCTTCATCCTTCTTCGCGAAGGCTCGGCTCTCTCTTTTAATCCTTCCTCCTGAAGGCTCTCTCTCTTCATCCTTCTACACGAAGGCTCTCTCTCTTCATCCTTCTACACGAAGGCTCTCTTCCTTCCTCCTTCTTCGCGAAGGCTCTTTCTTCATCCTTCATCCAGAAGGCTCTTCTCCTTCTGCACCTGAATCTTCACACGTACACAACTCAGCACCTGCTCCAGACTCTCCAGGCTGAGACTGAGTCACCTCAGCCCGACTGCGTCATCTATTGGTGCCTGGGTCTCTCCCTCATGTGCTGACGTCAGGAGACGAGCGCTGCTCACTGCTTTCCCTGCAGTGGTTCTCTGCCAAAGTTTCAACCCGACGCCCGGCATCATCGCCGCTGTTCCAGCCGCTACTGTCGTTGTTAGAATCGACTCTACGGACTCAACTCATTGGACATCACCTCCGTGACGCTCAGATGACCTGCAGTAGGCCTCTAGCCTGTCCATCACCCCTCAATGGACATCCGCAGACATCTGCAGCAGGACCCAGTCACCTCTGTCACCGCCTCCGCTCTCACAATCGGCCTCAGAACTTGCGTAAGACTATCTTGCATTTATTGGTATATCGTGGTCAATGCCCCAGAGATCTTGGGTGGGTTAGTGAGATTTATGTGGGTTGGTTTATGTCCTTTTATTCCATTTATTCCATTATTTATGATCAGTTTCACTTTCCATATCTCACTTTCTATATCTTTTACCTGTTCATTTATTCATGCACATATTTCTTCTTTTAGTTAATAAATAAACTTTTCATATATAAAGAAATTGGTTTCTGTCTTTGTGTGGTTGAAATTAACAACGTCTGTACACCGTTCAAAAGAATTCACAATTGATGTAGCGTCCTTTTGTTATTGAGACTTGATAATTAATAATTCTATGAATTATTAAATGACAAATTCTTACAGTAAACCTTTCTAGAGTTTCCCTGTTTTCTCCAAAACTGGGTGGTGCCCCGACTTAAATTTAAACTCACATATTGTAAGTTTAGATGTCTTTTGAAAGTTAGCTATACTTTCGCTCCAGTGGAATGCTGTTAATAATTAATTAGTCATTATCAGTGGCGTGGTGTGGGGATTTTTTTTTTTTGAGGAAGCCAAGTGAGACAAAGCCTCTAATCTGTATGATTTTTAGGGAGTGGGGTACATAAAATACTTTGTTGCAGCTTGTATATCGCTTTTTCATGTATTGGAATGACCTGTTAGAGCGCCCAGAGAGCGCTCATTTTACTTACTTTGAACACCGACACACACCTTTCACTCCCCCACCCTCAGTCACTCATTCACACGCGTACATTGTCCTCTTGACTTAGCTTAAATGTATTATTAATTTACTCAACCGCCCACTCAAACGCACAACCGGCCGCTTCATGCACACTGCTAATGTGCTAACCTCGCTGATTTCATTCAGTGGCTTGATGATGATGATGATGATGATGATTCTGTCATTTGATTGGTTTGAGGCCAAAGACAGGGTGGCTTCCCTTGACACGGTCTTGGCCAATCACAGGTGAGTAGTGTCATGACCGCAGCCTCATCTGATTGGTTATTTATTTATTTTTTTTCACCAAGGGACGCCAACTCTGCTTGGCTTCCTTGCAGGCAACAGTGTGCAGTATCATATTTTCACCACTTATTCACAGCATAACATTTAGGAGGGCGCTGTTTTACACATTGTAAAATGCTCAATAAGTAGAGGAGAGAAATAAGGAGGAGATGACAGTGACGAAACACAGAAGAATTATCGAAACTGTTATAAAGGAGTATTTTCATTAAAACACAGCTACAGTCTGAAAAAAGTGATGAAGCATGGCTTCCCATGGCTTTTACGGTTGCTAGGCGCTACCCGAGTAGCTGCCTGTTGCAGCAGCTCTCTCGTCTTTGTCCGTTTCTTGTAATTTTTTCGTCTCTTTTTCGTCATCTTTGTATTTGGAGTGGATCATCACTTTGTATGGTTCATTGTCGGTCACGGACACCAAACTTTTTGTGGCTTCGGCGGTATTTTTTACTACTTTTCTCCTGTGTTTGTCTGGAGATCCTACATGTAACCATGGCTGCATTGTTTACATGCGCAATTAGCTGTGAGCAGCAGTGGCGGCCCGTGATAAAAATTACCGAGGAAGCCAGCTTGGACAACGAATTTAATTCAGTATTCACCTGTTATTTCCATGCAAACAATGTAGCCTACTGTTACAGTACTTTTATTCTACCCACTTCTCATTCATTCCAGTGAAAAAAAAAAGAGGACAGCATGTGTGAGAGACAGTAAGCCTGCGGGGGCGGACGTTCTGGAGAATACCTGAACCGAACTGATCTCTGGAAACGGCTTTTGTTGGCAGCAGAAACGACTTCGTCTTTACAGCGCACTTTTCTTGAAAACGGCACAGAAAATAGTTGGACAGGAAAATGTGCGGCTTCGTGTGGATGTAGCCTGAGTTTGACTGACTTATTGACTGTTTTGTTGACATTCCCTTTAGCGCAGCTCCATCTAGTGTATGCATAACGCAACCCCAGCCACTACTATAGCTTCTAATCTATGCGCCCTATAATGCGGTGCGCCCAATATATGAAAACAGTTGTCAAATAGGCCAGTCATCGAAGGTGCGCCCTATTTCTGAAGCGCCTTGTAGTGCGGAAAATACGGTACATTATGCATAAGAAAAAATGTGACAACTCTGTCATCAAAAAGGCCACGGCGGGCCATGGTGCTGTCCACAGTGCTGAAGCTGGACAGGTACAGGGGCATGGCAGCCCATTTGTCACAAGATGCATACATTTTTTTAATGTAACTCACCGCTACTTGAAGAGCAATGGCATTCTTCTATCCTTCATCGTGGCAAACCGAGTAGTGATTCTGTCATATAGCTCCCCGCGGGACTTGAGGTCTTGTGTGACAGAAGACTCCATGGAGATCTTGGCCAAATGTCCCAGTCTGTCTTGTCCACAGCTGTTTCTCAAGTAGGTTTTGATCCTTTTCAAGCAGGAAAAGGACCTCTCTGCAGACGTGCTTGACACAGGTATGGTGAGCATCAGCCTCAGTAGTTTGCAAACTTTGGGCAAGGCAGAGGTCAGTTCATCTTTAATGAGCATCTTCAGGAGCTCAGCTGGTGGCTTGTGAAAGAGGGTATCTGCATAGATGACTTGCAGCTCATTTCTCAGTCTCAGTTCATCAAAAACTGGGTAGGTTTTAACCAACTGAGAGATCTCAACCCCCGGGAATCCTGCAGGCTGGGAATACGTCTTAAATGACGCATTATCCAGGACACAAAAAAAACTTAGACACTTCATGTCCTCAAACCTGTGTGTCATGTGCTGCACAATACCATCAAGCAGCTGGAAAAAGAGGCGTCGGTAGGCATCCACAGGCCCTGTGTCCTCATGTTCCCCATCCGGAGTGACTCCCAGCTCAAAATCTGCCCAGGCCCGGCAGCGCTGCTTGCGTCGCAGCTGGTTTGGCATCCCAACAGCCTGTACTGTCTCCTCGTACAGCTGATTGAAGGTTTCGGTGCTCCGGGTTGCTTTTAAAGCAGTCAAAGTGCCATTGACTCTTTCCTCACATTTTCTAATGTCCAACGCTCTGCTCTGAAGCACCTGGAAAAGGGGCTCAGTCAGACCAAAAATCGTCTTGAAAACCCCAAGCATGAACATGAAATCAAAGTCATCCAGCTTCTGTCTCAATGCCGAGCTCTGTGCTATTGCATCCTTGTCCCAACCAGGTTCAGCTGTGATCTGATCCAATGCAGTGATCAGTGATCCTCGGCCCTCATGCACTGCGTGCACTGCGCGGCTTTTAAAGTTCCACCGAGTGGTGCTGCCGCCGGGCACGCGGATGCTGTCCACTTCTTTGAGCAGTGCTGTGCGCTTAGGTGAGCGGCTGAAGAAGTTGTGGAAGGAGTCGAGAGAAGCAAAAAACTGTCTTGATTCCCGAATATTGCTTGTCCCCTGAGCCAAAACTAAATTAAGTTTGTGTGCATAGCAATGAACAAACAATGCGTGCCGACATTTTACTTTTACGAGCGCCTTAACGCCTCCTCTCTGGCCACTCATACAGCTGGCGCCATCATAAGTTTGACAAATCAGCTTTGTCTCGGGATTGTAGCTGCCAATTGTTTTCATCACCACTGCAGCAATGGTTTCAGCATCTCTCTCCAGACTAATATCATGGAAACCAAGAAACCTCTCACATATGATGCCGCTCTCGTTTACATAGCGGACTATGACTGTCAGCTGGCACCTGCACGATATGTCAGTGGTATCATCCACCTCAATGGCTATGAATGGAGCAGCATTTATTTCTTTATCAATTTCTTCCTGGATGACATGAGCAGTGCTTTCGATGATGTCATTCTGAATTGTCTTTGATGTGCCGGTAAATGCGGTTGCTGATGATAAATGCTCCGCCATGGTGGTGTCAAATTCAGCAAAAGTCTGCACAAGCTCCATGAAGTTTCCCCTGTTGCCGGAGCTGCTGGTCGATTCACTGTGGCCCCGGAATGCCTGCTCCTGGCCTCCGAGATATAATACAGCAGCAATCAACCTCTTCAAAATGGCACGGTTTTTCTCCACCTGTTGGTTGTGCCTCGTTACGCTTATTGCAGCCGCTTGATCCAGTGCTTCATCAATCCGTACTCGTCCGAAAAGTTTAAGTTTGAGCTCAGATGTTATATGGCCTCTGGACTTTGAATGCCTCTCCATGGCCCTCGCGAGGTTGGCCAGATCCACGAATCCTGTGGTGCTCCAGGGGTTGTTCAAGGAGCCTGATCTGTCAAACAGCAGACATGGCCAGCAGAAAAGCCGGTTAAGCCTGGCACTCCCTGTTAGCCACTCGTTTCTAGCATAGTTAGCTTCACAAAAAGAGCAGACTTTTCCATCGGCTCTGCCCTTCGTTAAGTGGAGCATTGGAGTCGGCCTACCGTCCCGCTTGACCTTTAGTTGAACCTCAAAAGGAAGTTTTTTGAAGTCATTTTTTACAAAAAAATCAAGATCTTTGTCACCATCCATAGCTGAACTTTCTGTGTGGGCTAACACTGACACTCACACTGGCGCCGGCACAGTTGAATCAGTGTGTTTATTTTTTCGTAACGGTGTGTTATTGGCTGGAAGCCAGATTCGATCTGGCCTCCCTCATATCTTTTTTAATGATGCATCAACCAGTAAGCGATGAGCCTTGCTTCAACCTGATTGGCTAATACAGGCTGTTTTTTTTTCTAAGGGAGGCAAAGTGAAGCGGGCCTCCGTGCTGACTGACAGGGCAGAGAGCATGAGACACGTAGTGTAATACACAATGAGAGCTTGACAGGAGGGCGCTGTTTTGCTTCTCACGCTAAGCCAAAGCAGAGGTGCGCCAATGTAGTGTTTTGACAAGGAAATGACAATATAAAATACATTGTGGTTAAGCTTGTTTATAGGCTATTTTTTTTCTTTCTTGTTATATTTTTTGGGGAAGCCAGGCTTCCCTTGGCCTCCGTGAAAAACCGCCACTGGTTAGCAGCCTGTAGCATGTCAATGCTAACTAGTGTAGGGCTTGATGATTTCCCTCGAGCTGAGGAGGAGGCGGTGAGGACGAAATGCTGGTTCTCGGATGTGAGCTGGGAGGTGACGACGTGGACCTGTCCTTCCATCCATCGTTGTTGGGAACGTGGAATCTCGCTCCGGGGGGTGGATGAGCTAGCTGTGCCAATCCAGCGGCATCATGCTGTTCACGGACGTGGCTGACGGAGCAGACATCGGACGCCGCGACACATCGGAGGAGCTTCGCCTGCTGTGAGCAGACAGGATCCAGGAGACAGAGACTGAACAGACTGCTGGGGAGGCTCAGTCCTGGACCCTGTGGAGGTGGAGACTGGCTGGGCTGGAGAGTGGTGGACGAGTGGTGGACGAGTGGTGGACGGGATGTCGTCATCTAATTTCTTATGGACATTTTTGCACTTTCTATACTCTTTCTTACTTATGTTTTCTTAAATGCTGCGGTGACTCCTGAATTTCCCCTCGGGGATAAATAAAGTATTTTTCTATTTCTATTCTTTCTTCTATTCTATTCCCTTGGCCTCCGGGAGAAAACGCCACTGGTCATTATTTGACACCAATTCACGCTACACCACTCAGCCAAACCAGCACCCCAAATAACAGAAAATTTTACTCAAAGTGGCTGTTTTCAACCCCAACAGTCCACAAGGGTCAAACAAAGAAAATGGTGCTTTTCCGCCAAAACAAGGTTTCAAAGTTCTTGTTTGTTTCACTGAGGATATGATTTTGTCTGCCTTGTTTAGGGTTGTCTTGATTGTAATAACTAGAATGTTAATTTCAGTGAAAATGGTAACAGGCAGCTATTTAACCCTAGCATTTCAAGTGAAAGTGATTAGTGTTGACATAACATAACACAGGATCACATTGTTCTTTAACTGTAAAAAAAATTAATCATCATTAATTTTGAAATTAGAAAGAAGAGACGACACTCCAGAAGAGGTCAACTGAAATCGTGACTTTTTAATAATGACCTCAGAATCCTGTCGTTGTTGAGTCAAATGAACCCTTTAACACAGCTTGCCTACAAAAGTCCAAAACCACTGTCATTTGTTGAGATGCAGCTCTCCAACTGAAAAAAAAGATCTCCATAAGAGCAGATATGACCAGGCAACCTGAGGGTGCGGAAGCATGTGGATGAAGTTGGATGCTGTCCTCGGACAACCTCCACCTTCATGTCAGTCACGGGTATTTCCCATCCAACCTAGAACTTAAAAAGCTGCTTCATTTTTTCTTGGGATGCTGAAAGTACACAGAAGCAAAGCACAACACAGATATGTCAGATAAGATCGGAAACTGAGACAATCAATAGAACAATAAAAACTAAGCTACAGCTTTAGGGGATAGTATGGCTCTTCTGATGTCAGTTGTATAAGGTGCTTGTGCCTTGCACCTGGAGAAGGAGGGAGAAAGGTGGTCTTTGTATTTGTAAGACATGCCACTATTCAATGCAGCACTATGCTCCACCCTGCATACACTTTGCACTATTTCACTAAACAGTGGGCAAGCTGAAGTCCCTTATTTACATCTCATCAGAAGAGCTCAACTCTGTCCTTAAAATCAATAAAAAAAAACTATTTAAAAGGCACACTTCAAAGCAGATGGGTTTTGAATGCAGCATACCTGTTCTCACAAATTAATGCAGGTACCCAATTGTTCTATGTTTGCAATCAAGTGGCTACCCATCATCTGTGTCATCCCCCAACTCTGCATCCTCTGGCCATCTGATATGGTCAAGAAAGATCTAAGGAAGAAAACAGAGCGATCGTGGTAACTTTACAAAAGGTGTGTCATCACTTGCAGCCATTCTTGTTAATGTTAGTGTGCTTGTTGGTTTCTGTCAACACAGGAAGATCCCATGCCAGTGCTAAGTCAATTATGGCTGCTCTCTGATCCTCTGTGAGTGTACTGTGTTTGCTGCATTCTCCTCCTTTCTTGTCTGAGCCTTGATCCTCATAGAGCTTTTGAAGAAAGACAAGAAAAAGCAAGATCACTCTCAAATAGTAAGTTAAGATGTATTAGATGGAACTATAGTGTAGTCAAGTATTATCAAACATGCAAATGTTAGCTTGTGTATTGGAAGCATCACACTTAATATAATTTTGATTTCAAAAATCAGAGCAATGTGGTATATACTTTGATTTGGGGACATTTACATACTTGTGCTAAATTACCTTGTAAACATTTTTCAACATAACACTAAGCTTAAACACAACTCTGTTGTCTATCAGGATGTGAAAAAGAACTTTAACATTTAACATTAATCAAAAAGTGGTAAGAACAAAGAAAACTGTACCACCAAAAGTATGAATTTCTCCTGTATAGACTTACAGGTTTTAGAGTCTCCCTGACATCCATGTCTGCCACATCTTCAAGGGTAATTGTAGCCGTCTGTGGATCATCACCTAACAGCACATGAAGCACTGCTGGACTGAACCCAGGCAGACGAGAGCCACCGTGTAGAAGAGAATGACCAATCATCCTTCCTGCCACAACAAACATTTCACTCTAAACCAGCACTTGAGAGGTTGATGGGATTAGATGGTCAGCTTGGCCCTCAAACAGCAGAGCCCCAGTTGCATTTCCTATGAAGGTAAATATTGAGCATTAAGGGTGTTACAAAAATGACATTTCAGTTATTACATCTGTCAGACAGTTCAGCAGATAATAAAGAAATACACAAAATTCATTCATTTTCTGAACCGCTTATCCTGTTCAGGGTCTCAGGAGGCTGGAGTCTATCCCAGCTTTCATTGGGCAAGCAGGGTACACCCTGGACTGTTCGCCAGTCAATCACAGGACTGACACAGACAGGTACACAGCCTTTCACACACACACACTCGCACCTACAAGTTTTTCTCTACAATTTAGTGTTCAATTAACCCTGATGAGCATGTATTTGGACTATGGGAGGAAGCAGCAGTGCCCAGAGAGAACCTACGCATGCACAGGAAGAACATGCAAACCACACAGAAAGGCCCACCTGCCAAGCTGGAAATCGAACCCGCAACCTTCTTGCTGTGAGGCTGCAGCACTAACTGTTGCGCCATCCGAAATACACAAAATACTACATAAAAAGTTCACGTGTATTGTGCATTTACACAGGATTTGGTTTTGTTGGTTTATTTCTTGAGGATATACTATGAGTCTAGGTTGAGAGAAAACTCAACAAGTCATGCAAAGTCAAAATGTGGCCTACAGCAATTTACAAATTTTATGTCAACGCCCATAATAGATTCACATACCACTGTAAAAAAGAGGAAACTACATTGGTGCTGCCAAATTGTACAGGCCTACATCACATTCTACAGACTGAAAAAAAAATATTTGTTTGAAAACCATTTCTTTAAGAGCTTTGAAAAACATTAAGAATGTTGTCTCAACTTATGTAAAAATCCATGGTCCAGGAGTTGCATTAAGCAAACGTGTTCTTTTTCTTATATCACTTTGTACAACACATTTGTCTTGAGGACTTACCTAGATCAACTTGGAAACCATGATGCAATTTGTGCAGTACCATACTGAAGAAGTGACGATTTACACCATCTCCAATAGCCACATCTCCTGGAGACACAAGTAATAGTACATAAATGCAAAGAGTGACCTCCTGTATTGTACCAAACTTGACTGTTCTTTTTCTATCCACTTTATTGTGTGAGGTACCAATGCATAGTCAGTGTACCACATGCAGTGGATAGAGGTGTTCAAATCAAGGTTTTGAGAAGTAAATAGAAGTCCCACCAAAGAATCAATGGATCTACTGTCCTGAGAGTGGGTGTGAGAGTGAGTGGTTGTTCGTCTCTGAGTTTGCCCTCTATGACAAAATGGAGACCTGTCAAGGTCACTCATCAAAAGTCAGCTGGGATCAGCCCTGGCCTCTCACTTCCCCATCAGAGATAAGTGAGTAAGATGATGGATGAAAACACTATTACAATAATATGTCAGCTGCTGTACTGGAATTTCTGTGTGCTTCTTTTCTAAACTGGGGGTGTGCCAACAGCCAACAATAATGGATAAGGACAGGATGAATATCTCATCCAACCACCTTCAACAAATCAGAACTTTCTCATCAAAGGATTAATGGAAAAGTGAAGGGCAGTTTGTGATTCAGTATTGGGCATAACGTACATCCAGAAGCTGTTTCATATGCAAATGATATTTAAATAAAAAGCATTGTTTATATACATTTCAAGCTCCAAATTAACCCGAAAGTATGCTTCTCTGGTCTTAAGATAGAAGAGAGAAAGAAAGTGAAAAACCAACATGCTTACAGACAAACAACACAGTACATCTTTTTTGGTCAGGTATCAGTACCTTGTAGCTTTGCTTGAAAGGGTCTTGCCCAGTCAATCCTGGGAGCTTTGTAAAAGCTCAAAATTCTCCCTTCTTGCTCCTCTAGGTCTTCCCCTATGTCTATCTTGATCTTGAGGGTGGGCTCATCTTCACTGCTCTGAATTAATGTCCTTTTGTAATGGTCCGCTGCTAGTTCTGGATCAGCAATCGCTTCCCATGCTGAAAATTCAAAAGTAGTTTACAAGGTACCTGAAACAAAGTGGGCAGTATACCTTGCATACTCTATGCACTGTAGTAAATACTGAACAAACCAAATATTAGAGTCTTTATAGCAATTTTTAAGGTGCAGATCTATGATTTAAGAGAACATTCCTAACAATGCAAATCTTTCATTTCATTATACTATAATTCCAACTACCTTGAACATTACATTCCATGGGTGTGGGCTCCAGTGGGTTATCCGCTTGTGAAGAATTGCAGATAATCCCAGGAAATCTAAACATTAAAAAAATTCAAATAAATAAACGAAAACACACAAGGACAAGCAAAAATATACACCTCATTTTGATATTTGAAACAACAAGTATTCCTACTACCAATAAGTTTTTGCAGGACCCCCATGGCAACTGCACACTCATAGGTATCCAATTTATGTCTGCTATACCTTTCCCCATAGACATTATACACGTAGACGCCTCATTGACTGGCGATGCCTATTGGAGCTGACATAGCTGCCGGCAGCCATCTTGGATGGGTCTCACACACTGCCCCAGCACGTTCATTATACTGAGAAAGGTGTAGAATGCACAACTATTATGAGCATAACTCAGCGAATTTTTACCCGATTTTCACATGAAAACGTTAGTTATACTGACATAAAACGATAAATGGTCAATAAAACAAAATTATTGTGAAGTCTTACTTGTGAATGGTAATCCCACATGATCTACTCTCAAAATTGCGCTGGTTATAGCAACCGTAGGTGGCACAAAATACCGGCATAATTAATCACTTTGCGCTCAATCCATTTGTGTCTGCTGCTGGAATGTAGTGAGGAGACCCATCCAATATGGCGGCGACACGCTACGCGGTTCAGTACGTAATGAAGTGTCTATGTATATATGTCTATGCCTTTCCCCACATGAACTTGCATGGAATGCCAGGCTCTCAGCTGGGAATTACTCATATTGGACAGGAGTCCTAAGGGCACATCCTTATACGGGGATACACACACAGTGGTTATTGAACTACAAAGAACTTACAAAGAATGAAATAAAACTTTGTTTTTAATATCAGTTTTGGTAATTTGTCACTGATTTTGCCTTAAAGTGGCATATGAGTGGCATCTTACCAAACCAGCATCCTGCTCTGATGTTTGGTCCTCAGTGGCATCACTCCTCTTGTTAGTAGAATATAAAAAATATGAAAAAAAAATACTTTTCCGGCAGTTACATTGTCAACCAAGGTACAGTATTCAATCCTGTGATGGTTAAAAAATTAACAAATGTGCCAGGGTAGATTAGCTAATTTAGTTATAACAGGGTTCCTACAGCTCAACCCAGGTTAAATTCAAGACTTCGTAAGACTTTTTTAAGGTCGTTTGAAATAAAATTTAAGACCAAGTCAACAACGAACAACAATTGAAACAAAGAAAACAAATAAAAACATCACATGAATTACCTGGCAATTTTAACCCAATGTTTGTTTTTTAATAAAACATCACTTTTTACCTTCTTTTTAACCCCATGTTTACAAATGTATGCCTATTTTCACATGTCTTTTGAAATTTAATATCAAATTTAATTCCCAATTTTGCTGCCATAATCATTTTTCCTAAGCCACTTTTGGACCAATTTTGCCATTTTTTGCGATTTTATACCTACTTTGCATCTATTTATTAACCTTTTTCTACTTTCATACCATTTTTACCCATTTTTTACAATTTCATGCCTATTAACCTCAATATAAACACTTTTTTCCCACTTTTGGACCATTGTTTTACATTTTTTAAACCCAATTTTAGAACTTTATGCCTATTTTGCAGCAATTCATCTTTTTTGGCCACTGTCAGAGCCATTTTTGCAATTTTTACATGGTTTTTGAAATTTAATTAAAAAAATTTAATTCCCAATACTGCTGCCACAATCAATTTTCTCAGGCCACTTTTGGATTTTTTTTGTCAATTTTTCCCCATTTGTTTCTATCTCCTGGCACTGTAGGTAGAACCAATACATGCGTCTGCTCTAAAAGATCCTGGTGCAACCACATCACCGTTTTGTTAGTTCTGCTATTGTGATCATGCGATGTTGCTGTGAGAGTAAACCGGTGAATTATTTTTGAAAAATAGATAAATGTTAGTAAATATTTTTTAGTTCAATCCAACATAAATCTTACTGATGTGTTCAAAATTTTAAGACTTTTGAAAATTGGATTTAAGACATTTTAATGCCAATTAAGGCTTTACTTTTAAAATAATGAGTTTAATGCCTTTTAAGACTTTTCAAGGATCCGCGGGAACCCTATATAAATCATTCATAATCCAACTTACATGTTCCTGACAGGACTGAATGTGAACTGGAATAAGTGGAAGGGGAATCAACATTCCACAGGTGATACGAGTATTTTTTGGCATCCTCTGAAACTCAGCTGCATCGAATGGCAGTAGACTGGTTGTTAGTTTGTCTTGCAGTGGGACAATGTAAAGGATGTTCTTTCCATTGTTTGATGAGCTCTTCAGAATTTTAGCAGTATACCCCTCAGACCCCTGAGGCAATGGAGTGTTTTTTTCTTTGACCACTACCTCCTATAGATTAGATTAGACAAGACAAGACAAGACAAGACAAGACAAGACAAGTATAAGTTGCAAGACACTTCACCCATGTTGCCTGTGTACAAATGTGACTGAATGTCTGGCAGTGATTGGAGAGACCATAGACCCAGTATGGCAGCCTCAGAGCAGCTGTAGCAACAAATGTATAGCTTACCAACACCACTGTGATAATGTGAGAGTGAATGAATAATGTATTCAGTATAAGAGAAAGGTTTTACAAAAATACAATGCATTATCAATATTATTGTTATTATGAGTACTAGTCACATAATATAAACTAAAACTCTACATAAGTGACAGGAGAAACTCACTAAGAGCTTTTTCAAGCAGCCAGCCAACACGCAAATCTCACATTTTGGGATATTCTTCTAGCAGCACCCTGCATATCTGGAATAAGATATTGTGGCTGAACATATAAAGTAAAGTAACTTGGCTGATAGGAAATTCAGCCTGGCTGTTATATGCCCCTATGCACTATATAAAAAGTGGATAACGCATGATTAAAAAATTTACAGTAGGAATATGTTTGTACATCAGAATACAATCAGCCCATCTTTGTCTCTCCTCATGAAATATCTGCACAACCATCTTTTCAGTGCCGTATGATCTTGTTATTCGTCAGTCTTTGAGGCTCACCTCTGTGTGATCTGCATCATCTGCAATATTTATAGTCCTTCTTCCAAGACCTGCCTGGAGAAGCACTGTTTCGTCATGGGGTGTTCTGTCTGTGTTGGCAGGCTGCAGGTAGAACTGCAGCTCCATTCACCACCCTCGTCTGCACATCTGCTGGTCTTTTTTTGCGTTTTTGTCCCCTTGAATACATTGCTGGGAAACATCTTGAGTAAAAGTTTGACAATAATCAATAAGTGAAATTTGAAAAATAAAATGATTGATTTCTTCAATAAATGTAATTTTAAGATGCATTGCACCATATTGTTGTATTTGTAAAATTCTGTGTTAAGGCTTTGTTATGCCCTGTCCAGCTCTTAATAACCATATTATCTCCATAGGAAGTAATTAATAAGCATCCTCCACTGACATACAGATGTTCAATAGCACTTAGCCTTGAACACTAGTAGGCAAAAACTTGAGGCATGGATACATTCAACCTGTGGACTTTTTCCCCCAATTTATTTCACAGACACAGTTATAAGGAGTTAATTATGTAAACTTATTCATCACAGCAATTTTGATCTAATAGGGGAGACTGGGGACAGTTGCAACACTTTTTACATTACTCTCAGTTACTCAGAGAATATTTGGACTAGTCTTACCAAATCTTTACATATTAAACCTACATCTGTCTGCCAAATGGCCATACCATTTAAAGATGGCTACTTATAACATATTAATCAGAATATTTATTTGAATAGAGGAATTCAGACGTTGCAACTGACCCCAAACCTGGGGACAGTTGCAACACAGATCAGGGACGGTTGCAACATATAAAAAAACATTAACTTTTCACTAATTATCCTCAGGGTTTTGTCTAAATAGGACAAATACTAATGTGGGCTCAAATTCAATTTTCTTTTTTGTACAGCTTTAAGGTATTTAATTTGTTTTGTTTTGTTTAAAACATGGGCCTACCTTGAGTCAATGTGCAGATATTACTGAAGCTATAAAAACTCAATATTGCATTTTTGGGACAAAAAGAATGGAATAACTTGCAATATTATGTTTTGATGCCGTGCTTGCAAGATTCTTTTTTTTCTTGTGGAACCTGAACAATGTGGTGTGGCATATGTCAAAGGCCTTGGTCACTGCCCTCACTGATTTGCCCTCAACTGTAATAATATCTAAGGCTTGTTCCAAAATACTGAGGGGAACCCCTCTGTTAGTGACTCTCTTCCTCACTCTTTGCATACTGAAAATAAACAGAATACAATTTCTCTATTTAGATGATTCATTCACTCTATGACAAGTTTATATGACACATACAACATACAACAATAACTAAGTGCTAATTTTTGCTTTACAAGTTATTTGGGAAATTATTATGTTTATCATTAGTGTTACTTTCTTCATATGATCGCCTGTTCTGTTCATCATGAGCAATAAAATATATTAATTTTGCCTATTTTGAACTAAAAATGTTAAAAAAATATGGTTGTGTGGTCTTTTCTAATATGACTAACCTAATAGCATGGGGACAGTTGCAACAGTTGCAACTGTCCCCATGGTACCAGTCATGACAAAACACCATGTGCTAGCTAGCCACATTGACATTGACACATGCTCACCATGTCATTTAATAGTCAACAAACAGTGATTCAAACTAGATAGGTTTGGATTCATTCATACATAAGGTCAGGACAGTATGACTAAACAGCTCATGAAAAAAGCTATTTTCATACCTCCAAAACAACTTTACTTGAGAAAAGCAGGACCAGATGCTCAATATGGCCTCTCTCTTCTTGGTGGGTAGAGGGTCTAACTGAGCATGTGCAGTGTGAGTGT
The DNA here is from genome assembly GCF_033239565.1 of Halichoeres trimaculatus. Lineage (NCBI taxonomy): Eukaryota > Metazoa > Chordata > Actinopteri > Labriformes > Labridae > Halichoeres > Halichoeres trimaculatus. The sequence continues at coordinate 207,807 of NW_027437238.1, read as the reverse complement.
CATCACTCTAGCATGTTTCTGATTAGAGAAATAAGGCTTGTTGCAACCGTCCCTTGTTGCAACTGTCCCCAATCTCCCCTAATAAAAGTGTGTATCTGAGAATTTCTTCACAGCTTAAGATAAAACAACAATAACATGATTTAAATATAGTGGACACTTGCCGTTACATCTCCTGATGGACACTGGTTGGTCTTCCAGTCCTGGGAGTGACAAGCCCAGAGGTGAAGGGCTGAGCTTGTGCACTGTTAATTGTGCTCAGAAGTGCACGTACTGCAGCCTCAATTTCAGTGGTACTCTAGAAAGATAAGGGTTTTGTATATTATTTGATACTTAATATTACAATGTACAGTACATTTAACTTGCATAACTCATAATGTGGTTGTTTGGGTTTTGAGTTTTCTCGTGGTTGTGGGTTTCTTATGAGCTTTAATTATGGTATGGCATTTTTATTTTTATTGATAGGTCAGTTGGTCTTAAAAATCTGTTGATTATGCCCAGATAAGTCCTGAGATACTTCGATATGACTGGCTAACAAAACCTTTAGCTATTATCGTCTCAGAACATTGGCCATGATAATGTACTCACCTGAGAGGACCCACCCTGCTGTCATTTTCTACATGGTAAAATAGAAAAAAAAATGTGAGGCATGGTTCATGCTAGCAAAGAGGCTCAATATGTCCAGGGGTGTTTTTAACGGGAACGGGAGGCTAATTTATATGAACTTGTTTGTTAGCTTGCTAAGTTTATAGCAAACACAAGAAGCTAATCCTTTCAAGGCGGTCATGTTTAGCTATTTACATTGCTCACTGAGCGACCAGTGTGCATACTTATCCTGTAAGTTAAAAGTACTATGGTTTGCAATACCTTAAATCACTTGATGCTGGCGGCGAAGGGTCTTGTTGGTAGATTCACTCCATGTCCACGCGCAAGCGCTCTGACCTGCCAGGGTGGCCCCGCTCTGATTGGCCAAGGTGGGCCGTGCTCTGATTGGTCATAGTAGCAGCCATTCTCCAACAGACCCCGCCTCTGTATCCTGCAAGTGCTCAAATTACTTTTGCATCAAAGATCTCAGACAAACCGGAGCAAAAGTGAGAGTGCAGAAATTGCTGTATGAGCACTCGCAACAGTGGATTTGTGCACTTGCAAAAAAATAAATCTGAAGACCTGTAATTGTTGAAATGTATTTGCAGAAAAAAAATATCTTCAGGTATGCAAAAAAAAATTCTTCAACTACACAACTCTTAAAGCACTTTTATTTGTGAATGCAATTTTTTTTGTTACACATACGCAAATTTCTGGGTATCTTTTACTGAGACTTCAGATTTGTTTTGCACCAAAGATCTCAGAAAAACAGGAGCAAAAGTGAGAGTGCAGAAATTGCGATTTGAGCACTCGCAACAGTGGATTTGTGCACTTGCAAAAAATAAATCTGAAGACCTGTAACTGTTGAAACGTATTTGCAAAACAAAAATATCTTCAGGTATGCAAAAAAATACAACTACAATACAATTCAACTACACAACTCCTAAAGCACTTTTATTTGTGAATGCAGATTTATAGTTACACATACTCAAATTTATGGTCATCTTTCTCTGTGACTTTGAAGTCGTTTTGCACCAAATATACCTTCATATGGACGACAGAGAAAGCCAAAATGTGTCATAAACAGTAACACTAACCACAGCATGAACAGTGATTTTTTTGTCACATAATACCAAGGATGGCAGAGTTCCACATGAACCTGCAGCGTCTTGTACGTCGTGTTTGTGCCAAAAACGCTTTGCAAAAAATGAAAAATCATTCCAAAATCACACTTAAACACATCTTTTTCGATTGTTTTCTCCTGGATTTGAATGCAACACAAGAAAAAGCCTTGGGAGGGCAGAGATAGCAGAAATTTGAAATGATGACAGTAACCACAACAATACTATGCCGGATGCCAAAACATAACTAAAAACGCACAGCAGTGATTAAGATGGAATTTGTATGACAAAGACACATAGCAGTGATTAAGTCACAAAGTAGTGAGGATGGCAATTCAGATGAACCTGCATTACAGATTCGTATTTAGTAAACGAAAAAAAACCTTGTAGAGCGAAAAAGAAACTAATCATGAAGAATTATTCAAAACCGTGCTTTTAAGCTTTGATAAACACATTTGGAATGTTTCCTAAGCAAATTTGATGTAACTCATGTATTTTGTGTCAAATATGATAGGGTTTGCAGAAAACAGCTAGGGAGGATAAAGAAAGCAGAAAATGTGTTGTTGATCACCGTTAACAATTTTTCCGTGTTGGATGAAAACGCTCAGAACACCTATTTTGGTCAGCAGTCATGATGAACAATTCAGACACAAGCTCCTGTGGCTACGGCTCTTTGATATTCATTTTCTGATTGGCTCACCGTGAGAAATCACGTCCACATGATATGCACATGATCGCAAAGGACGAATCACAGACCACTTTTACTCATTAATATTAAAACGCCTTCCCTGATCAGCCAATCATAGACGAGTACTCACGTGAATATTAAAGAGCCATGTGCAGCAGCTCAGGTGAATTTAGAAAAGGCTTGATTATGTGATATTATTTAATCAAAGAACAATAGTAAGTAACAGAAGGTATGAGGAAAAACTGACCCATTTATTATTAACCAATGGGTAACAGAAACTGCTTATGTCGGAGTGCTTATATCAGAGATTTTAATTGGATTCCGATATGATACCGATACTTTTTTTTTTTTTTTTGCTGATATCGGACCGATATCCGATATCAATATCAAACTGGGACACCTCTACTTTCAGTAATACTAGAAGGTTAATAAACATTCAGGGCTCTAAATTCGTACACCAGGCGCAGGTGCAGGTGCACCTGCCCTGTGCCGGCCTTCGCTGTGCGCACAGGGCGTGACCGGCGCACTTTGCAAGTTTCCTGCAGTGCCAAGAATGGCGCAGTCCAGGCACAGATGAGCGCAGAGCTGCGCGTCCACGCCTCCCTCCGCGCAAATGGCAGTGAGGGAGGAGAAAAGCCGTGAGTGGGTTTAACACAGCCGAGCGCTGTATTCACCAATTAAATGAGCGCCTCTCCTCACCTTTAAATGCCCTGTGAGGCGCAGCGTCTGATTGGTCTGACTGATCTACAGCTGATTACAGCTGCGTGGGGTGCGCTCCGCCTTGTGCCGAGGATAGACCAGGTTGGAGCTGGCGAGCTTTCAGCGCACTTTTTTGGCACAGAATTGTCACTGCGCCAACATGAATCTGCTGACACCTCCCCCTGGTGCGCCGTCAACTCCCCCTGGCGCGCCGTCACACCCATCTCTGCGCAGTGGTCTACCAAATTGTCAAATTGGCAGCGCACGGCGGTGCGCTGCACGAAATTAGCACTGCGCAGGCTCGCGCCCCCTGCACTGCGCCACGAAATTAGAGCCCTCAGACTCCATCCCGGCTGAAATCATCCTATCTCTAGACGCCGAAAAGGCTTTTGATCGGGTGGAGTGGAGCTACTTGTTCCATATTCTATCTATTCCCCATCTCTGTTTGCTCTAGCGGTCAAGCCCTAAGCCGTATGGCTTCGTTATGAAGATAGATTTGAAGGGATTTTCTCGATTTGGCTTATCTCTTTATGCAGATGACCTTCTGCTTTACATCACCAATCCAACTTCATCACTTCCTGTTATCTTGGATATTCTAGAACAATTTAGGAAATTATCTGGCTATAAAATTAACCTACATAAAAGCCAGTGCTTTCCAATTAACTCCACTGCAGAGAACGTCCCTCTAGCAACTCTTCCCTTTTAGGAAAGCGACCCAAGGATTAAAATATCTTGGTGTTCTTGTAACAAAACCATTCTCTGAATTTTTTGCAAAAAACTTTCAACCTTTACTTGAGCACTGGAGATCAGTTCTATTTCGTATAGGCTTCACCCTTTAAGGCTATCGCTAGTTGGTTTACCCTAGTGCGTCAGCGCAGCACTGAAAAAACTTGGTCCACGCCCACCCACGTGATGGGCCTCCCGCGCTACCTGCCTATAAATAGCCACAGGTTCATACAATCTGCTTCCTCTTTTTCTTCAGCAGTCATGAGCATCACTAGGAGAACTTCGGTAGCAGTAGGCTTGTGACGATACTGGATTTCTAACTTCGATACAATATTTTGAAAAATATAAATTTTCGATACGATTTTCGATACCACGCAACCAGGGCTTGACATTAACATTTTTGCCCACTAGCGTGGCTAGTGGTTTTTCAGAGTTACTAGCCACTCATCATTTTCACTAGCCACAATTTTGTTGTTGGATAATTAAGTCTAATATGATGAAAGCAGACAAAAACATGCTAAAGTTTACTTGAACTAGATCTAAAACCTTTTTAAATGTGAATGACCTCTGTTTACACTTAAATCAAGACTACATAAATGTTTAACCCCATTATCAGGAATTTAGTTCTAAAATGGTTGTGCTCCTTTCATATGAAAATTTGCAGACAATTAAGACAAAGTAATTAAAGGAGGAGTTTATTATTGCATTGACTGAAATTTGTTATACTTGAAGGTTAATTGAAAAGATAAAAAATAAACTGAAAAACTAGCAAGAAAAAATGTTTGCTTAGATATTTATTTACAACAGTAATTTTTCAGTAATAAACTAAGTACCATACTTTCTGGGCTATGTCACTTAGTAGTATAATTATACATTTTTTAAAGTCGTATCAAACAAAAGAAAAAAAAACGTCATGAAGACGAAAACAGCAGATAGGCTATAAGTCACACTGGGGCATAAGTTTCATTTATTTAGAATGATTTGGTTTGTTTACAGTATTCCCAGAGTGAACTTTTTACATGTAACTGTGATAAATGTGTGTACATGTGTGTAACTCTTCGGTTAACGAGCAGCGCAGCCGCGAGTCATCAAAGCAGCACACCGCTCATACACACACGAAACGCTCCCAGTTTGCTCCGGCTGATGCCAAATTAAATTTTCATGAGCCCACGGACAGAGATTCTCTGCCCCGTGTGGACAGGTTGGCTACACCTTTTTCCCTCTCTTCACAGACAGTGGAAAACGAGCCTGATCAGCCCTTTCGGTCCGAGCCCCCCTATGGGCTGCAGCGCAGCTTTCTCTGACGCAAGCAGCGGCGGCAGGGGCTCTAAGCTGGCTCACCTCTCTCTCGGAGGAGTAGCCACAGCAACATGTGCGCCCACTCTCAGAGCGTTGCTCAAAGTGCCGGCGCGTATGTTCGCTGGACAGGTGGATGGACAGGCTGATTGCTAGGGGCAGTTTGCTTCGACTCCTCCACCGTTCAGCGGGATTCTGGAGACACACCTGTCCTCACAGGACCAGTGTGTGTTCCTCCAGAAGGAGGTGCAGGAGCTTCTGCTAAAAATGTAATCTCCAGAGTCCCACGGGGAGAGGAGAATCAGGGGCTTTACTCCCGCTATTTCCTGGTTCCCAAGAAAACGGGAGGGATGAGACCCATTCTGTACCTGTCACTGTTCAACAAAGTGATAATGCAGCGTCTGTTTCACATGCTGATGACAAAAGAAGTACTGGAATGTATCCACGAAAACGATTATTTCACTTCGGGGGACCTGAAAGACGCATACTTCCACGTCTCTATTATTCAGAAACACGGGAAATTCCTTCGTTTCTCATTTCAATGGGTCCAATACCAGTATAATTGTCTCCCCTTCGGTTATTCTCTTGCTCCCCGCATGTTCTCCAAGTGTGTGGAGGCAGCTCTGCAGCCACTACACAGGAGAGGGATGAGAGTTCTCTTTTACCTGGACGACCTGCTTTTGCCGGCTCGATCCAGGGAGGAGGCTGCAGCACAGACCCGGTGTTGGTGTCTCACCTGTCAAAGCTGGGCTTCGCTATTAAGAGCTCACTTTTTCCGTCTCAGCAGATAGTTTATCTGGAAGTGGAGCTGAATTCAGCCACAATGAGCGCGCGGCTATCTCAGGAGAGGTCGCAGACTCTGACAGCCCTCCTCAGACGAGTTGTCCCCGGCAGAGTGGTGACAGCAGTCTCTATTATGCGGCTGCATGGCACAATGTCAGCAGCTCACGTGATACTACCGTTGGGACTGCTTCACATGAGGCGGCTACAGAGGTGGTTCATCCGTCTGTGCATCGACCCGGTGCGTCAGCGAAGAAGCATGGTTTTAGTCCCCCCCCCTCAGTGTCACCCGATTTGGCTCACTGGAACGACCCAGTCCCGTTAGGGAAGGCATCATGTCACGTTTCTGTGTTCACGGATGCTTCTCTCTTGGGGTGGGGGAGCACGTGTCTCTCTCAGGTAGAGGGGGGGCAGTGGCCAGCTCACATGTCTCTCCACATAAATGCGTTGGAGCTTCTAACAGTGTGGAAAGTGGTCCAGCATTTCGCTCCTGTTTTACAGAAGCAGCATGTTCTGATCCACACAGACAACCAAGTAACAGCGGCTTATATAAACCGTCAGGGCGGTGTGCGCTCGGCGCAGCTGCTAGACATAGCCAGAAAGTTGTTATGTTGGGCGCACAGACATCTCCTCTCGATCAGAGCGGTGAACATTCCTGGTGTGCTAAACAGGGGGGCGGACATCATGTCGAGGGGAGGTCCTCAGGCGAGAGACTGGAGCCTGCACTCCGAGCTGGTGTTTCAGATTTGGTCTATGTTCGGAAAGGCAGAGGTGGACGTGTTCGCAGCGCGAGAAAACACTCAGTGTGCCCTGTGGTTCTCTCTGAGCGCACGAGACAACCCCCCTCTGGGGGTGGATGCGTTCTCACACCGCCCCTGGCCCCAAAAGCTTCTTCATGCTTTTCCGCCCGTCCCTCGGATTGCTCGGTTTCTGAGGAGGATTCAGGAGGAGCAGCTGTCAGCTGTCCTCATAGCTCCGGAACGCACGGGAGCGTCATGGTTTCCATGGTTACAGCGCCTGCTAGTGGGTCTGCAATGGATGATCCAGTGGCGGGGGGATGCTCTCTCCCAAGCAGGGGAATGATCAGGAGTTTCCCAGTGATAGGTCAGCGTCTGTGGGCCTGGCTGCTGAAAGGGAGCGCTTAGAGAGGCTCGGACTCTCGCCCGGGGTTGTGCGCACAATCCAGAGCGCAAAAGCTGCATCCACGAGAGCAGCTTTTCAGCGCTGGTGCATGGAGTCAGGCTGGGACCCAGTGACTTGTCCCCTGCCTCGCGTGCTGTTTCCTCCAGCTCCTGATGGACAGAGGATTGGTTTTAGAACGGTTAAAACTTATGCAGCTGCGATTTCAGCTTGTCATGAAGGGTTTGGTGACAGAACTGTGTTTAGTCACCCGCTGATGAAACGCTTGCTCAAAGGCGTGAGGAGAGACAGACTGATTTCTCGTTCTTTTGCTCCTCGGTGGGATTTATTGCTGGTTTTACGGGCGTTGAGCAAGGCTCCGTTTGAACCCCTGTCTCAAATCTCACAAAAGTTCTTATCACTAAAGACAGCTCTACTTTTAGCTCTTACGTCAGCTAAGAGAGTGAGTGATATGTCAGCTCTCTCGGTCGCTCCATCTTGCCTGCGCATTCAGGGAGATTGCAGCTCGGCTGTTCTACGCCCTAATCCTTCCTACATGCCTAAGAATATTAATAGCTCTTTTGAATGAAGAGTTATCAAGTTGGAGGGATTTTTCCCTCCTCCACATGTCTCTGGGGAGGAGACTACATCACACCTTTGGCCTGTGCGCGCTCTGTCATGTTATGTGGAGCGCACGGCCACACTGCATCACCCTCAGCGCTTATTTGTGCATCATAGAGAGCACTCGCAGGGGCGCCCTCTCTCTGCTCAGCGCCTGTCACATTGGCTGTGTGAGGCTATTTCACAGGCTTATGTGTCAGCTGGTTGTGTTCCTCCGGAGCACATCAGAGCACATTCTACGAGAGGAATTTCTTCCTCTGTGGCTTTGCACGGTGGGATGTCAGTGGAAGATATTTGCGCTGCAGCATCTTGGTCTTCCCCATGTTCTTTTGTTCGGTTTTATTTGAGGGATGTCTCTCTCTTCTCTATGTCCCACTCTGTGTAAGGAATCCTATCAGAGTGATAGTTAGGACATGAAGGAATTCATTTTGTTTTTTGGATGAGACAGATGTGTTATTGAGTCTGTTCTGTTCATTGTTTGACTGTTACAATGCGTAACGGTCGTCTTCTCTGCTTTTCAGCAACAGAGTCGCAGAGTCAGCCCTTATGGATCGTGAGTATTCATTATCTGGAAGCTGATTAGGAAACACATCATCAGGCAGTTGGTTTTGCGCACGTATGCGCATTCAGGGCACAGGAGTTCACATGATGCAGAATTATGTGAATGGGTGTGTGTGCGGGCCTGAGTTAATTCTTGGAAGCTTTGATGCTGGGCTCTTTCGGATGAGGACCCAGTGAGGCATTGACTACATCCTGCTTTGCCTTTAACCCACAAGCGAAAGCCTTAAAGAGCGAAGCCTATACGAAATATAACGTTAGTTACGTATTGTAACTCCAGATTCTATGGGTATAGGTGCAGCCCTTTAAGCCATGTGCCTCACTGGTTCCCTTATCAGCTGAAGAAAAAGGCTGTTATCGGGAGCAGATTGTATGAACCCATGGCTATTTATAGGCAGGTAGCGCGGGCGGCCCATCACGTGTGGGCGTGGACTAAGTTTTTTCAGTGCTGCGCTTACGCGCAAGGGTAAACCCACTAGCGATAGCCTTAAAGTGCTGCGCCTATACTCATAGAATCTGGAGTTACAATACGTAACTAACGATCCGACTAGGTGGTCCACTATCCCTTTATCATTACCAGGTCGTATCAACCTGATCAAAATGATGGTACTCCCCTGCTTTCTTTATATCAACAACATGTTCCAGTGCTCATCTGAAAATCTTTTTTTCTTCACTTGGCCAGCTGAGTAATTCCTTTTTTTAAGGTGCAATAAATAAGCTAGAATAAAGATCAACTCTCCAAATTCCTAAATCTCTCTGGGGTCTGGCCTCACCTGATTTTTGCCATACTACTGGGCTAGCAATATCAGCAAATCCTTTATTGGAATGTTAAGGTCGCTCCTAATAATCACCCTCTATGGGCCTGCATGGAACCAGCCTCCTCACCCGTTGCGTTATGGTCAGTGATTTGTTCACAGTTACGTTCACCAATCAAGCGAATAGCACAGAACGCCATTATTTCTGAGACCTTGAAAATTTGGAGTCAATTAAGGAAACAATTTGGCCTACATTCCTCATCGAAACTTGCTCCAGTTTATCGAAGCCTTTTTTTTCTTCCATCCTGCTCCAACTTAGCTTTTGAATCCTGGTCAAATAAAGGTCTGCAAATTCTTGATGACTTTTATATCCTGGGTGTTTTCCCTTCATTTGCAGAACTATCAAAAAAAAAATCTCTACTTTAATCTCACTTATTTTTTAGATCCGTCATTTGTGAAAAATCAATTCCCTCACTTTCCCAAGATCTTTCTTCTTTCTTTCCCACTCTCCCTAAAGATCCTTAAAACCCCTTAAAACACTTAAAACCCACAGAGAGAGAAAAATAACACTGGTGTTTAGTGTTTAAAAAGCTCCTTGACCCAATTAAAACCGAGGTTCAATATAAAAAGGTCCTGTGAGGGTACTTAACTCAGAGAGGGGTGCATCCAACGTTGCTTCCCCTCAAAGCCAATGCCAGTGCCTCACAGCAACGGTCCCCTTGGCAACTCCACGGTGACTACCCAACATCAGCCTCCACCCAACTGTAAAGGCCCACAACCTGCTGCTGCTTCTTCTTCCTGAGCAATCGGGTCTTTTCAGGGTTGCTTCTCGTGCTTTGCTGCGGCCCTGCTGTCGTCCCTCTCTGCTATCTGTTGCTCTTTTTAGGTGTCTGTACTGAAGTCTTGCCCAATGGTCCCCAATGAGCTGGTTTTAGGGGGGATACTTCAGGGCCAGTCAAGTCATTACCTACCCACACACTTCATAAAACACAGCATGCAATAAAAATGTGAAAGACCAACCCTGTCACACATACACAGATTCTGAAGATTGTCGTTTAGGCTCCTGTATGGCAGCTGTTACTACTGTCAGTCATGTCTGTGACTTTTGAGGAGCTGACTGCACCCGGCGTACTGCCGGTAAACATCAGAGCAGGTTATTTTGACTTTTTTTTCTCGTCCTTTCGACTTTGATCTCAAATTATTTTTTGACTGTATTCTTGACATTTCAACTTTATTCCCGTCATTTCGACTTTAATCTTAAATTTGTTTTTCAACTTTATTCTGGTCATTTCCACTTTGATCTTGAAATTTCAATTTTATTCTCGTCATTTCAATTTTATGCTGCATTCCATTTGTATTCGGAAGTCAGAATTTCTGAGTTCCAGGTGGGAACGCCCAACAGGAACAGCTGCAGTTGCTCTGCAGCAGGCGATGTAGCTGATGCCGAAACAAATTGTCTTATGGCTGCCAGAATAGCTCTTCCTATGCTCTCAGCCATACCAGTCTCCCTCCACATTTTGTGCGATATATGTCTTTTTAATTAATTCAGCTAAAACACCACAATTAAATAAATCGGATTCTCTCTATCAGCTGTGATAGCAGCCGTTTATTTCTGACACTGCATGATAACATGTTGAACACCACAATGGTACCTCTGTGAGCTTTTATTTTGGTACTTCTTGTTACCGGGAGTTTCAATTTGTTTAAGATTTTTTGATGAAGGAATATGCAAATTTCTGTTCTTAAAACAGACCTAATGTGCAAAGAATTACATTATAGGTCTGTTGCCCCACCCTACAACTATATTAACTTTTTTGCATATATGACCAAAATATGCAGCTCATCGATGCAGATTTTTCTCGACAACATATCAGTTGTAAATACTGACATAAGCATCCAATATTGATATCATCCAATATAACTGTGTATCCCTAATGCCATTTAACCAAACCTGAGCTTCTTTAGGCATAAAAATATGGTCAATCTAGAACTTTTTGTCAGTTATGTGTGCTACTGCAAGATGACTATCCTAAGATGTGTTGTGACTGCTTGTCTAATGAATGAATCCAGGCCCACGCAGTGATTCAGGAGTTGGAAGCCACCAGCTAACTGTATAATAATACAGTTAGCTGGCCACTCTCAGATTCACCTACACCCACTTGTGCCAAGTTTCAAACATCCATTCTGCACTTCCAGTTACCACTGGCAGGCATTTCAAAATAAAAGTGCATGTTTTACCAAACATCACAAGATAAAGGGGCTAACATGGATGGCTACCCTGCAAGTCTGCAGGTAATGCAACACCAATTGGATTAAAATGTTGGAAACAACCGCTACTTTAATTATACAATATATGTCATATTTCCAGGTGGTCAGTGCGAAAGAAGACCAATCACGATTCCACCTGATTCTAGTGGTGTCAAGGGGTGCGTCTCAATGCGCTAATTTTGTGCCCCTACCCACTCTATCTCCTCCGCAGCACCGGCAATACTTTTAGTCGCCATTTTGAAGACTGTCCCTAAGCAGTAACTGTACTTAGGGGAGAGAGGAGAGAGCATGTAGGAGACTGATCGGAGGAGCTATGATCGAGGAAACACGAGAGCTGGCTTTGCAGAGGTCTTTTCACTGACTGACACGCTCCCCATATGGAATATCACTCTCTGATTGGACGCTGCAGCGGCTCAGACTTCTCTACATGAAACTTCACAGACACAACAGAGTCTGATGAGAGAGAAAAGGCGAGCTGAGGACAGGTACAGAGGATTGTGCAGAAACTGATCATAAATCGATTATTAAGTGTTTGCTGTGAGTTTAAAGCGCAAAACACTGAACACAACCATCATCAAATCAATATAATGGAGGATTTTTACTGAAATCTAATAAATAGTATCTTTCTGAAACTCAACAAACTAGGTTAAATTAATAAGTTTCAGAGTTCACGATGTAGATAAAGGCTAAAGTATTCATAAATCTAACAATTACGCATTTTACCGGTAAAGTGATCCTCGAGCTTCTTAACTGCACACAGAATAAACTGAGTGCAGGTTTTTTTCATGGCAATGTGTTTCTTAAACTGGTTCAAGGAACAAAGCTCTGTTTACTGTTTATGTTATGTGCCGACACACAAACAGCTGTTAGAGCTGACTGACAGATGATCCAGAGGTGATCAGCTGATGCCGTCATCAGTGAAACACGTCACTTCATGTGACGCTCTGGAGGAGAGGATGTCCCATTGCTCTAAAAAGGAATCTCCTCCATCCTCTCTCCTCTCTTTATTTCTTCGCATCTTTATCGCTTTGAGATGCACCCAGGGCCTCCAGCTCTGCTTCGTAGCAGCCTCTCCCTTCCCCCCTCCTTCCCTCTTTTCCTTTTCCCAGGTGGGCATGAGTAAGGTGTGCGGAGTGCAGGCAGGTGCGCGGAGTGCAGGCAGGTGCAGGCGATTGGTAATCACCAGACTGGTTCACCAGCAGTCACCTTCCTCTGCCATAAAACCAGACTGCAGCCGCTACTGTGAGCTGGATCTTTGCATACCACTGTCAGTAGTAAGCTTAAACTCAGTCTTTTCTTTCATAATGCTCTGGATTTTAACACCCTGTTTCCTCAGATCCTGGACCCACTCTGCCTGACTCACCTGTATTTTCTTGATTATCCAACTCTGAAGCCTCCCCCGGCTCGCTTGCACACCTCCTCAGCCTGCCTTCCTTAAAGCTCTCCCCTCTCTTTGGCTGTCTAAGGTTTCCCCTCTCTCTCTGGGTCAGCTAACTCTCTAGTGCGAGCTCTGTAGTGTGGTTGGGTCTGTTTGGTTTTAGTCCGTTTAGTTGTGTCCTTTGTCATGAAGGTTGTGTGTTTCCTAGCTCAGCCTCATTTAGTCTGAGATAGTGTTTTCTGTTTATCTTCCTTGAGTTAATTTCAGCATAGCCTTCGTTTTGTAGCCTCCTGTGTAGCTCCTTATTTTGCCTGACTTCTTTAGTTAGTATTCTTCTCCAGCCAGTGTTTGTTTACCATGTGTTCTTTTTTTTCCTCTACTATATATGGTGTCTTTTACCTTTCCGCTGTTTTGAATTATTCTTATTAACGAGTGTTTTAATTGATTGTGTTTTTATTGATCCTGATTTTAAGCCTGTACAGCACTTTGGCCAACTGGGGTTGTTTTAAAATGTGCTATATAAATAAAGTTTGACTTGACTTGACTTGACTTTGGTTATATAAATAAACTCTTTACTGCAAATTTTCTGGTCTGCTGTGTCTCCCTGTTGTCCTGCATTTGAGTCTCTGATCCATTATTTGACAAGTGGATGTACTGGGACCTAATCTAAAGTGTCACGGTGTCAGGGAAGAACACTCTCTTTATTGTGCATCCAACGTGAGTTTGACCTCCACTACCACCAGATGCAATTGAATTTCGAAGCATGCCAATAGCGGAATGCCCATTGTGCAAAGTAAGTCTTCCTTTGCAGATTTTGGCTCTTCATGTTCAGGAGTGCATGGAGTCTCAATCTGCAGCAGAAGATAATGTGGTAAATGTAGCTCTGGTATACTTGATTTTGCTTTGTGAATGTGACACTAATTTTATATCCTAACTGTTCTTCAGTTTTGTTGTAACACAGATATTTGTGGGTCATATTATAGACATGTCAAAGTGAGGTCCAGATGGTTCCTGCAGATGACAGCCTCTCCTCTGTGGCATGACACAGAGACATTTAATTGAATAGTTGCAGTACTTATAGTTAATTACTATATGACCTTTTGAGATGCCTGCAATGTAAAGGATGAGGGGCAGTATTTAACCCTTAGGATCCCAAGCAAGGAACAAAAATTGAATTTTTCTGATTTAAAAAAATCTGGAAATAAGTTGGGAGTATACACAACACACTTTTAGGTTCCCTCAAGCATCAAGAACACAGGAAAAAGTGGTGTGGCCCTACCCTTACAGAATCTACAAATTCTGAGACCTAAGATAAGTTGATTGGAATTTTTAGGCCATTTTTGCTTCTGTCACATTTTTACTCACTGTGGACTTATTTTTCACTGCAATAATAATTTATACACTTCTATGAGGTCAGACGAACCAGGGCTGAAGCCAGATGTAACTCAACAACCTCTCATTAATATAGCATAACCAGAATACAAGAAAGTGTTCAATAAAGAAAAGCGGACATTGAAGTTTTCTGAATATTTACTTTAAATCAATGAAAACTGTGAATACCTATGTACAGAACACTTAATTCAAGTCTTGGATCAAAGAAAAAACAAGTTGTTAAGTATCTAAAAGCTCTGAACACACAAACTGTTGCTGATTGGTGCAGAGTAGCCCCAAGCTGAAACATGACACAAAGCAGATGGAAGGCAGTTCTCAAGAATTATTTAGATGTAAATACAGGACATATATCGAGGGCTTGTACAGAGTGTAGAATTACTTGTTTTTGTGCAGAATTGAGCTAGGGCAAATGGTTCATTTTCTGCAGATTTACAAAAAGGGCGTGTGAATAAACACTGCAAACGATGTCGATGGCAGTTTCACAAAACCATCGTTCTTTCCGGCATTTCCTCGGCATGTTGCTGACATCGCGTGTAATACATCAAGGTACCCTCGGAAACTTGAGAATCTGAGGATAACGCCACTTTTTACAGCTTATGAATAGGACAAACTGTTTGTACATGCCAGTCGGCCTGAGATCTTCAGGGTTACTCATTTATTAATCTCCATCAGAAGTTCTGATGCCATATCTGTTTCATCAAATTCACCCCAGAGTTCTTACAACTTCATGCAAGCACGTGTGGGGAAAGGTAAAATAGATAACATTATATAGTGAGATGCTATTACGACCTACTACCAATAGAGGTTGCTAGTGAGTTGTTTATACAGGGGTATAACCAGAAGAAGAGTGTGAGTTGCTATGATAGAAAACCTGTTGTAAGTTCCCCCCAAATTCAAAGTCAAGTCGAATAATAAGTAAATGCGTGCTTCTCTTCATAAATATCTGAAGATATTACATATAATATGGGGTTATTTTACATGAAGATGCAACTTACATTACCCGTTTTTGCTATTCTTTTCAACCAAGATTCTTATTGTACTTTTGTAGATGAATAGACGATCTTGAGACGGGTAAGGCAAATGCCTTGAGCCAGGATAATAGAGAAGAAGTCATCAAAAAGTAAATCTAGTGTTTAAATACATGAAGTTATCCTTGTGCATTTGTTTTCAACACAAGTGGTTTACTTCTACTGATTATGCTTACTGTTTGACAGTGTTGATGATATCTTGGAAACCATTTGTCGAAGAGTTGATGTTGAAAAGCAGTTCCGTATCCAGATCTCAACAAACATCCTTGAGAGAGGCCTTCTGTAGTGGTAACGCCAGCAGAAAAATTCTCCCACTGCTACACTGGCAGTCACCTTCTTTGGAGACACAGGGGTGGACACAGGTGCCCTCCGACAAAAAAGTCTCACTTTTTCAGTCTTACACAGACTCTTACAGAGCAAGCAGAAAATTAGATCGAGACTTAGATGTTGATTCAACTATTTAGTCATATTGTTTTGGCTTTTCTAACAAAACTGTGTCCCTGATTTATGGTTCTTAGGAGAATCCCATGATTCTCCTAAGAACCACGCGTCTTAAAGGGGTTCAATTTTATGACCTTTAAGCTACTGAATGAGAGTTTAAAAAATAAAAATAAAGAAAAGGACATCCTATGTTAAACTTTCATCTATTAAAAAAGATATGCACTTACTTAAGGATTTCTATTCTTGAGAAGTATGTTACGCTGCAAACTTTGTTTCTGTTCTCTTCTGTCTTTTCCTGTCTAAAGTCTTATCTACTGCTGTTACAAATTAGAAGAAATATAAAAAACGTGCAAATTATTTTGTTTGAGCACCACAGTAAATGCTTTGTTTTGTTTTGTTTTTATGTTGAAATGGTGACTGGAATTGAAGGTCGATTCTTTGAGGGACCTCGACATCACAAAAGCCCACAATATTCTCTGACTGATTTTGATTGTGGTCTCTACAGGTGTGTTTATATTTTTATGCTGATCATTTTGTAAGGTATTCTAACTTAAGTGATACAACTGTGCAATCATTTTGTGAATAGGACCGTAGGAGAGATTTTAGCTGCAAGTTTGGCTCAAGGTGCCCCGACCCCAGCCTTTTTCAGCCCTGGGACCTACAGTTACCTCGGTAGTGGCCATATAAATCCAATAATTCTCAACAGTGATGCAGTAGCAGATGACCAGTTTCGAGGGTTAATTGACCAGGTATAACCTTGATGTGCTGGAAATGATGAGCTATAAGAGGATATAGAGCATATTGTGTCAAGAAATACTGTTAAAAATATATATATATATATATATATATATATATATATATATATATATATATATATATATATATATATATATATATATATTTTTTTTTTTTTTTTTTTTTTTTTTTTTTTTTTGCCGTGGTCATTTTATTTTCAGGTTGAGCTTTGAACTGCCTGATCTAGCGGATGAAATCCTAAACTGTGGATATACTGTTTATACTATCTATCTCCAACAGGGAGTCCATTGTTAGGTATGCAATTTTTTCTGTATGCACAAAATGTACATACAGAATGGAGGGTGCCATTCTGTATGTACAGAATGTTGTGGTGTTACGGGTCCCGGGCACGGTGACCACAATAACAAAAAGAAATCAATCTGCAGAATAAAGGTAGAGTCTCAGAGTCAGAACGACAGGAGCACTCGTATCTTTCTCCAGATTGCGTCTCTTTAATTCTGACTAACTTGTGTACAAAAGACATAGTGCATTTTCTTTGTCCTAAGGAAAAATATCCTCCTAAAAACAACCAAATCTGGTTTATGTGTAACAGTTCTATTCACAACAGCTATAAACTGCATATTTCTGTGCTTTCAAACACTTTAAAGTGACTTAAGTTTTACTAAACATCTTTAATAACAAAGTGACAAAACACATTTAAGATTACTCATCCACACTCTTATGTAAGTGCTACAGCTTTTTCATATATAGACATTGCACTTAAACTGTACATTTCTAACTGAACATGACTTTCTCTGAATTACAAAACAAATACACAACTAGGAAATGTTAAAACACTAAGAGTCACATCAGGAACCGTTTCACATGAGTGGGAGCATTATGTGAGTACAAAACCCTACACAGATGTTAATGAGACAATACAATACAAAACCTTAACCATCTACTGACCTGCAGAATAAAGGTAGAGGCTCAGAGTCAGGACAACAGGAGCACTCGGATCTTTCTCCAGATTGCGTCTGAGGGGAGTGAGATTTTTTTCCCTAGGATGAAATCGGGAAATCCACGCCCCCAGCCCATGTGATTGGTTCCTGCAGCATCTCTTCTTCTTCTGTGTAATCCTGCTGATTTGTCATCGAGTGCGTTTCATGCGCCACCATCGGTCTCCGAGGGAAATGAGGCTTAATAACATTTAAAATGTCACACTACTTTAGAATTACCACATATTAAATTTCAATTCAAGAACTGAACACTTTCAACACAGCGTGGTGAGAGCGGCGATGTAATTGCAGTGAAAATATAAAAACCATTCGAGCATTCGAGGTAGAAGTGTGTGGAAGTGTGGAAGTGAGAGACGTGGAGGGTTTTATAGCCCACTACCCCTCCCCACGGATCAGTTTGGAAATGGCCCTTAATGTGGCGGACACTCCGCGAGAACGCGCAAACGGAGGGGTAAGCTGGTAGGGAGAGTGTGTAGGGGGCGGTTTGAAAAAGGCCCTGGGTGCATCCGAATAGTCCTTTTTTGATAAGGAACCTTCCTAACTGAAGAAATGACCCGGAAGCATTTACGCGTCGGCCATGATAAGTGCCGTTCGAATTCTCCAAAAGTTAAGGAAAGGAGGGTCGTTGCTTCCTTTAATATCTCCTTTAGCTTAGGAAACACCGGACCATCCTTTTCAAAAGGAAAGGAGAAGAAAACGCCCCATAATGCCTTGCGGCAAGTGACGTGTATAAATACGGCTCCTGCCGAAAGTTTATGGAAACTTATGATGGAGAAGGGACAGAAATTATGTGCGAGACTGTTGCTTTTCTAACATTTACCATCATGTGTCTGCCTGAATGTGTTTATTGTGTTCACGATGTATGAACCTCAAAAAGATTTATAACCCGAAACGTTTGGTTGCAATTCCGAACTGAAGCAATGGATCACTAGTGATAGAAGTAATAATGTTTATTAAAATAAATAAAAGAAGGACAAATGAGGAATATTACAATACTCCAAATATAATAAATTCAAACAATGTTCATAATGATATATGTGAATGAAACAGGGGGTGTAGTGTTTCTGACAGTCTGCTGTCAGAAACAGCAAGACAGTCCTCTTGTGTTATTAGGCAGATTGTCAACATTTATAGATGCTCTCACGAACCTCACAGCTGTGAGCAGGAAACACACACTGTATGACCAAAGACAAAACACCATCACATCTCCGCTGATCATGGATTATTGATGTTAGCCGGTGAAGACAAGAAACAATGTGAGATAAGGCACAGGACAAATGCGCTTCTTGTAGTTCATTTTTCAAACATTGTAGTTCGTCGTGACTTCGTCACAAGTAATTGTCGTCACATAAATATGACATCAAAGTGAAAGTGTAGTCGAATTCCTCTTTGGCCGCAGTTCTCCTTTCCTCTCATCTTTTCCCCTCCTTCCCTTGACCCTGTGACGTTTTTTATCGGGGTTAAGGTAAAGTGGATAGGAAAGGCCTTAGGAAGGACTATTCGGATCCACCCCCTCAGGGGAAGGCGGGGTGTTCGTCCACAGTAGGCAACCGGGGTGCGCGACTACAGTGACAAGGTTCCGCTTTCTGTTTCTATCCCTTATTGATACATATGTTCACAGTGATGCATCTCAAAATTCTAAGTAAAACTCTTCTTATTGACGAAGCATATTTATAAAGAGTGAGGCAACAAACAAAGGTTGATCCATGCATCAACAAAAACAATAACCATACTAAATGTGGTTACACATATTTAGGTGTACCACAGTGGCCCAACTGAAAGACCATTTACAGGCTCAGCAAACTTTTGAAGGAGTTTGGAGTTTATTAATTTTTTAATTTTTTTTTTTAATTTATTTGATTTACAGGGACAATGCATATTAATAGACATTTACAGTAAATATGCCAGAGTTAGCCAAAAGGCTAATTTTCATCTGTAGTCCCTGGCCAGATGTTAAAATGGTCAACCTAAAAAGCACAAGATGAAATAAAACAGAGCAGAATGAGAGAATGCAGAGTTCGTTATTAAAAAAAAAAAAAAAAAAAAAAAAAGAAAAGAAAATAAATCAATAAAATCACACCCTAAAGTTAAACAGTACTAGGATCTGAGAGAGAAGAAGAGAGAGACAGAAAGAGAGAAAGAGAAATAAAATAATAATTATAATACATAAGGGTAAATAACCACATATATGAAAAAGAGAGGCAGCTGCATAAGGTAGGTTTCCAAATCATGCAAAGCATATAAAGAATCAACAGAGAACACAAAATACAAGGCCATGCAAGTAAGACATAAGGTATACCAAGGTACTGTTAACACAGGACAGATCTATACAAAAGCATATGATTATTAAAATAAAGCATGCATGACTGGGTTGAGCAGCAGAGGAAAGAGAAACAAAACCAAAAATGCAACATAGCACAGAAAAAAACATATACAGTTGGCTCTTGCATGCACAAGACAATTTTGCAGAAGGCAGACATGAGGTAGCAGGGACAGGGGTAATGGTTTTAGTGCTGGCAGTTTTGACTTTTTATAAGCCACTGTTTTAAGTAAGACCTGAATGACTGATATGTGTTGAGCTCTCTGACAGTAGATGGTATGTTATTCCATTCTCGAGAGGCTTGGACAGAGAAAACTGACTGACTAAAAGTGCTTTTTCGAAGAGGGATAATGCAGTCTCCTCTTGTGACTCCTCTTGTGTGATGGGAATTTGTTCTAAGACTGACAAAATCAGAAAGCAGTGGGGGAGCCATATCGCGTGTGATTTTATAGACGAGACATGCATTTATGTGTTTTACCAAGTTTTCCCAGCTTAGAAGCTTATGCTTTTTCAGAATCTCACAATGATGAAATTGTTTTTGTTGTTTGTCAAAGACTTTAAGTGTTTGCTTATACAAAGACTGAAGTGGTTTCAAGGTTGTTTGACCAGCCTGGGACCAGCTAGTTAGACAGTAGGTCATGTGACAAAATATCATTGAATGCATGTACATCTTGGCTGCTTCGGTGGACATGGAGTTCCTGATAACTCTGAAATTTGCAAGGTTAAACTTCACCTGTTTACAGACTTTTTTTACATGTTCCCTGAATTTTAGATTAGAATCAAGAATAACACCCAGGTATTTAAATTCTTTTACAATCTGTAGCTTTTCACCTGATACAATAATATCAGGGTCTTCAGAGTCACCTGTTTTAGAGAAGAACATTCCAACTGTTTTGGATAAATTTAGTTGGAGACAGCACTGATTGAGCCATGCTGTGATTTTAGCCATTGCATTGGTCAGTTTTAGAGCTACTTCTGCTTTGGTCAAGCCATGTACATACAAAACAGTGTCATCAGCATACATTTGGATATAAACCTCAGAACACACAGATGGCAAGTCATTGACAAAACAGAATAGGAGTGGGCCCAATATGGATCCCTGCGGAACACCAGTTGACAAGTAAAGGGCTTCAGATTGATGGTTATATATTCGCACAGTTTGATATCGATTATGAAGATATGACTCTACCCATTTAAGGGCATCAGAAGAAAAATTAAATGTGGATAACTTAGATAAAAGAACCCCATGATTGACAGTGTCAAAGGCTTTCCTGAGGTCCAGAAAAACAGCACCTACAAAGCCCCGACCATCTAGTAGTGACTTGATTTTTTCGATAAGGAAGCAATTTGCAGTCTCGGTTGAGTGGTTAGATCTGAAGCCAAACTGCATTGGATGCAGATGAAAAGAACTGTTGTTCAAGTAGTGTATAATTTGCTCAGCTGCCCATTTCTCTGCAACTTTGGAAATTACTGGTAAAATACTGATAGGTCTATAATTACAGGGGGAATGGGGATCACCGGATTTGTAAATTGGTGTGACAACTGCTGATTTCCATACTGTTGGAAATTCTCTTTCAGATATTGAGAGGTTAACAATACTTGTGACATGTTTGACAAGTGTTGGACAAAGATTTTTTAACATGGTGGTGTCCATTCCAAAAACATCTTTTGCTCTTGATGGTTTTAGAGATGTAATGATTTCTGAGATTTTTAAATTATCAGCATTTTTAAAACTGAAAGGTGGCTCCATTGTGTTTACTGTATGCCCACCTTCAGGGTTTGTAGAGAATCCATCTGCAATAGATGTCACTGAATCAACAAAGTACTGATTAAGAGCTCCAGCTACCTGGGCTGGGTCCTTTACCAAGTTTCCATTAAGATTAAGTTCAATTGATTTGCCTGTATTGTGATGTTGTCCGAGGAGCTTTTTTAGCTGGTTCCATATTATCTTAGGATTACCCTTTGCCTCACTAATAACAGAAATGAAAAAATCCGCCCTGGCTTTCCTCATTCCCCTAGTTACTTTATTTCTTAACTTGGAAAATTGGCATTTATCATGAAACAGTTTGGTTCTGATAGCTTTTTTCAAAGCAAGATCCCGTTCTTTCATTAATTTCAAAATGTCAGAGTTTATCCAAGGAAGGCTGTTTTTTTTACCTCTACACTTAATCTTTCGGGAAAATTCTTTGATGATCAGCTGCATTTTGTTCATAAATACAAAACTGCCCTCTTTTAAGTCCTTTTCAGAAAGTAGCTCAGTCCAGTTAAAATCCTGAACTGCTCTTTTAAAATGGTCCTCTTTGCACCTGGGGATCCTGACAGATTCATGTTCTGGGACATGAGAGGGGCTGAATCTCCTATTTGTTAATTTTCTGGCCACCAGTACAAGATTATGATCAGAGAGTCCAGTAATCATATTGAGAGATTTTGTGATTCTCTCAGGCCTGTTACTGAATACCAGGTCAATCTGAGTTCTGGTCGATTGAGTTATTCTTGTTGGACCCATAATCAGCTGTGAGAGGTCATAACCATCAGTTATTTTTTTGAGGTTTTTTCTTTTTAACTTGTCTTCCCAGTTAACATTTAGATCTCCCATTACTATCACCTCTTTTTTAAAATTGCATTCTTTAAGCATGTTTTGGAGTTTTTCATAAAAATCATTGTTAGCGGAGGGTGGACGGTAAATAACAATGAGAATAAAAGACATTTGTGGTGATAGAGTGATATTCAAACCAATACATTCAAGTTCACGGTTTACCCAAGTCAATTCGTGACATTGTATACAGTCTTTTACGTAAACCATAACTCCGCCCCCGTTTGATGTCACTCTGTCTCTTCTGAAGATTTGATAGCCTGGCACTTCGATTGATGAAGATGGTGAATATTTTTGCAGCCAAGTCTCTGACAAACAGAGGAAATCTAAATTCGAATCAAGAAGTAGATGATGAATTTCCTCACTTTTAGATACCAGACTTCTTATGTTTAAATGTCCACCGAATAGTCCCTTAGGTTTTACTCTTGAGTCCCATATCATTCTGGAGTGATTGACAGTTTGAAAAACTCTCCACTTCCTGTTTTTTGCGATCGCTTTATTGATTATTTTTTCCCGGGTTGGATTAGTTACACCCGCGTGTAGATTAACGTGACCTTCATTCCGGATAACAGTTTTTAATGATGATCGTGCGTGTGGAATGTCACCTTTGATGTTTGCTGCGGCCGTGTGTCTCTGTTGGTGTGGTGTCCTCGCGGCGCTCCTTGGCAGGGGACCGCCATCCAGACAATCCGGACATCCCCGCGATGGTGACCCGTCCACCCGCACCGAGGGAAGCACACCCGGTCCAGGCCATGGAAGCATGCCAATCCCACCCAACGTGCTGACCGGCACATCTCCCACGAACCCCGTGTCTATGGTGCCGCTCGGAGAGGCGACACGATCAGCCAGGTCAGAGTGCGGTTCCTCGGTGTAATTTGGCATGTCGGCATACATGGTGTGTACCTGAGAGAAGGTAGTATTGCTCCACCGGGCTGTGTACACAGTGCGGGATTCATCCTGTGCTGGGTTGTTTTCCGGGCCAGGACACTGATGAATATCTCCGGATAGCAAGAGGCAGATGATGATAATCAAAGTGTGGCTTCGTTGCAGTTTGTACATGGCTTTGGTGCGTTTTGACGCCCGGTTGTAGAGAGACGGATAGATGAATGAGACAACAAAGACGTGTCTCCCGAAGCCGAAATGTTTGTTTATTTGGTTTGTGAGGAGGGTTTGCTCCTCAGCTGCACAGTTTGGGTTCAGAGCATCTCCAAACAAAATTGATCTCTTAAAAACCTGTCTGGTGTCATGATGCTTTAGCATACCTGTTAAAAATACGTATAAAAGAAGAGGTGCAAGTACACCTGTCCTGCCTGCCGCCATCTTGAAATCCTACCTCAAGCTGATTCTGGTGTGACATCATAACTTTACAATAATTAACTTTTCCCAGAATATTCTAACCTCACTGAAAAAAAACCATTGGTTGAACGTAAAAAAAATTGAGGTAATCATTCACATCCAATATTCTTTGGTTGACTCAATGTAAAATAACGTGTTCAGTTTAATCCAATTTCTTTTAATCCAAGCAAACTGTTTTCTGACAGTGAGGCAAACTAATTATGTTGAGTTGACCTAAATTAAAAACGAATGTCTTCATTGATTCAATGTAAATATTCTGTTCAGGGTAACCTAAAATGGTTACATTTGAATGTAAATAAACATTAAAGCAAATCAATTATATTAAATTGCCCTAAATTAATAAATATAAACTTTTTTACAGTATAGCATATGCAGAAATGAAATTTTAAAAATGCTTAAAACATATTTTGAAAAAATAAAGAATACTGTCAAAATTATTTTACAACAAATGTAATTATTGTTCCATTGTTTTGAAACATTTTGGAGCGGTGAAACATGCAAACATGAAAACATGTTCACTCTGGTGAACTGAGCAATTACAGTACAAATGTTACTACTGCAATACAAATTCCATCACTTTTCTAAAGGATTTGTGGACTCAAGAGTATTTTAAAACTAGAAAAGCAATTTCTGAAGAAATTGCGCTGTGAATGCAGAATGCTGAAGCAGCTTGCGCTGAACTGCTAATGCAACAAAAGCTGAACCTGAATGACTGAAGATATGTCTGAAAATGGTTGAAAAAGTCTTGAAAAGCTTGCGCTCAACTGCTAATGCAGAATGCTGAACATGAATGACTGAAGGTTTGTCTCAAAATGGCTGAATGAAGTCTTAAAATGCTTGCGCTGAACTGCTAAAGCAAAATTCTGAACAAGAATGGCTAAAGTTATGTCTGAAATCATTTGAATTAAGTCTTGAAAAGCTTGTGCTCAACTGCAAAAGCAGAATGCTAAACATGAATGACTGAATTTATGTCTGAAAATGGTTGAAATAATTCATGAAAAGCTGGCACTCAACTGCTAATGCAGAATGCTGAATTAGCCTGCCATGAACTCTTGGATGAAAGGAAACTAATGGATGAATCAGTTAAATGGATAAAGGAATTTAAAGTTGAAATGGCTGCATCTTTTCAAAATTTGAAGCAATGAATTAAATTTTAAAGAACAGTTATGGAAATAATGACCTGACTGAGGGAAAATGCAAGTCTCATCTCTGAAACGCTGTTAAAATGAAATTCTGTGTGTCCTGTGTGTAAGTTTTTAATCATGTCAGCCTTTTAGCTGAGGCTCATCTGAAGCCAGATGTTGCCATGGTGATCATTGTTTACCAACTGCCATCAGAGAGCTGGTGGAGTCTGTTGATTCCCAACACATTTCCACTGAAATCAGGGTGTCAAACTGCCTACAACTGTGACAAAACCAAAGGGCCGATCAGAAAAATGATCACACCGTAGGAATCCTGAGACCCAGAGGAAGCTGTCTGTGTTAATTTCATGTCTAAAGATGCAGAAATAGGCCCATGACAGCGATATATAGATGAGGGTAATTTTACTGATCTCTGAGAAAACCCCTCAGGAATTAACATTGGAGTACATGGGTGCCGGAGCTGACTTTGCCCGACAGTTGGTCATTTTGTGAAAAAGGGCTCCATCCTTTTGCTTTAAAAACAACTTTGTCAGAAGCAGGACAAGACTACTTACATGCTGAGGGCTTATTTGTGTTGATAGCTCAAAAAATGTGGCCAAGAGAGCAGTTTACCCAGAAGTTTCTCAGGTCTTGTTTCCCCCTCTCCGTGCTCTGTCGTTTGAATCTCCCACTCTGAGCTGAAACATTCCGTCCAATACACACCAATGTTAAATGGCTTGAAGAGCTGAAAATCATCATGACCTTTGAAGGGTCATTGTGAAGTAACTATGAATGCTAGGAAACATTTGAAACAAACTGAATGGAGCCAAAAGATAGCTGAATATTTTGAAGTTTGAATGGAGTTTGTAGCTGAATGTATGACTGAATGAGAAGGGTTTGAAGCAGGCTGAAATAATGTCCTGAAGGGAGGAAATTTTGAAAATTCCGCATTCATCTCTATGGGACCGAAATTTCGTAAAACGTTGAATATCTCGGAGAGTATTTGTGAAAAGTTTCTGAAGAGTCATAGCCCCCTTGTCCCCACTGAAACACACGTTTTGAAGTTTGAACGGTGAAAATCGGTTGAAGTTTGCAGAAGTTTTAGCGGTCCAAAAAAGTGGGCGGAAGAAGAAGAAGAAGAAGAAGAAGAACTAGAAAAGCAATTTCTGAAGAAATTGCGCTGTGAATGCAGAATGCTGAAGCAGCTTGCGCTGAACTGCTAATGCAACAAAAGCTGAACCTGAATGACTGAAGATATGTCTGAAAATGGTTGAAAAAGTCTTGAAAAGCTTGCGCTCAACTGCTAATGCAGAATGCTGAACATTAATGACTGAAGGTTTGTCTGAAAGTGGCTGAATGAAGTCTTAAAATGCTTGCGCTGAACTGCTAAAGCAAAATTCTGAACAAGAATGGCTAAAGTTATGTCTGAAATCATTTGAATTAAGTCTTGAAAAGCTTGTGCTCAACTGCAAAAGCAGAATGCTAAACATGAATGACTGAATTTATGTCTGAAAATGGTTGAAATAATTCATGAAAAGCTGGCACTCAACTGCTAATGCAGAATGCTGAATTAGCCTGCCATGAACTCTTGGATGAAAGGAAACTAATGGATGAATCAGTTAAATGGATAAAGGAATTTAAAGTTGAAATGGCTGCATCTTTTCAAAATTTGAAGCAATTAATTAAATTTTAAAGAACAGTTATGGAAATAATGACCTGACTGAGGGAAAATGCAAGTCTCATCTCTGAAACGTTGTTAAAATGAAATTCTGTGTGTCCTGTGTGTAAGTTTTTAATCATGTCAGCCTTTTAGCTGAGGCTCATCTGAAGCCAGATGTTGCCATGGTGATCATTGTTTACCAACTGCCATCAGAGAGCTGGTGGAGTCTGTTGATTCCCAACACATTTCCACTGAAATCAGGGTGTCAAACTGCCTACAACTGTGACAAAACCAAAGGGCCGATCAGAAAAATGATCACACCGTAGGAATCCTGAGACCCAGAGGAAGCTGTCTGTGTTAATTTCATGTCTAAAGATGCAGAAATAGGCCCATGACAGCGATATATAGATGAGAGTAATTTTACTGATCTCTGAGAAAACCCCTCAGGAATTAACATTGGAGTACATGGGTGCGGGAGCTGACTTTGCCCGACAGTTGGTCATTTTGTGAAAAAGGGCTCCATCCTTTTGCTTTAAAAACAACTTTGTCAGAAGCAGGACAAGACTACTTACATGCTGAGGGCTTATTTGTGTTGATAGCTCAAAAAATGTGGCCAAGAGAGCAGTTTACCCAGAAGTTTCTCAGGTCTTGTTTCCCCCTCTCCGTGCTCTGTCGTTTGAATCTCCCACTCTGAGCTAAAACATTCCGTCCAATACACACCAATGTTAAATGGCTCAGAGAGTTGAAAATCTTCATGACCTTTGAAGGGTCATTGTGAAGTAACTATGAATGCTAGGAAACATTTGAAACCCACTAAATGGAGCCAAAAGATAGCTGAATATTTTGAAGTTTGAATGGAGTTTGTAGCTGAATGTATGACTGAATGAGAAGGGTGTGAAGCAGGCTGAAATAATTTCCTGAAGGGAGGAAATTTTGAAAATTCCGCATTCATCTCTATGGGACCGAAATTTCGTAAAACGTTGAATATCTCGGAGAGTATTTGTGAAAAGTTTCTGAAGAGTCATAGCCCCCTTGTCCCCACTGAAACACACATTTTGAAGTTTGAACGGTGAAAATCGGTTGAAGTTTGCAGAAGTTTTAGCGGTCCAAAAAAGCGGGCGGAAGAAGAAGAAGAAGAAGAAGAAGAACTAGAAAAGCAATTTCTGAAGAAATTGCGCTGTGAATGCAGAATGCTGAAGCAGCTTGCGCTGAACTGCTAATGCAACAAAAGCTGAACCTGAATTACTGAAGATATGTCTGAAAATGGTTGGAAAAGTCTTGAAAAGCTTGCGCTCAACTGCTAATGCAGAATGCTGAACATTAATGACTGAAGGTTTGTCTGAAAGTGGCTGAATGAAGTCTTAAAATGCTTGCGCTGAACTGCTAAAGCAAAATTCTGAACAAGATTGGCTAAAGTTATGTCTGAAATCATTTGAATTAAGTCTTGAAAAGCTTGTGCTCAACTGCAAAAGCAGAATGCTAAACATGAATGACTGAATTTATGTCTGAAAATGGTTGAAATAATTCATGAAAAGCTGGCACTCAACTGCTAATGCAGAATGCTAAATTAACCTGCCATGAACTCTTGGATGAAAGGAAACTAATGGATGAATCAGTTAAATGGATGATTGAATTTAAAGTTGAAATGGCTGCATCTTTTCAAAATTTGAAGCAATGAATTAAATGTTAAAGAACAGTTATGGAAATAATGACCTGAATGAGGGAAAATGCAAGTCTCATCTCTGAAACCCTGTTAAAATGAAATTCTGTGTGTCCTGTGTGTGAGTTTTTAATCATGTAAGCCTTTTAGCTGAGGCTCATCTGAAGCCAGATGTTGCCATGGTGATCATTGTTTACCAACTGCCATCAGAGAGCTGGTGGAGTCTGTTGATTCCCAACACATTTCCACTGAAATCAGGGTGTCAAACTGCCTACAACTGTGACAAAACCAAAGGGCCGATAAGAAAAATGATCACACCGTAGGAATCCTGAGACCCTGAGGAAGCTGTCTGTGTTAATTTCATGTCTAAAGATGCAGAAATAGGCCCATGACAGCGATATATAGATGAGGGAAATTTGACAGATCTCTGAGAAAACCCCTCAGGAATTAACATTGGAGTACATGGGTGCCTGAGCTGACTTTGCCCGACAGTTGGCCATTTTGTGAAAAAGTGCTCCATCCTTTTGCTTTAAAAACCACTTTGTCAGAGGCAGGACAAGACTACTTACATGCTGAGGGCTTATTTGTGTTGATAGCTCAAAAAATGTGGCCAAGAGAGCAGTTTACCCAGAAGTTTCTCAGGTCTTGTTTCCCCCTCTCCCTGCTCTGTCGTTTGAATCTCCCACTCTGAGCTGAAACATTCCGTCCAATACACACCAATGTTAAATGGCTTGAAGAGCTGAAATGCATCATGACCTTTGAAGGGTCATTGTGAAGAAACTATGAATGCTAGGAAACTATGGAAACCCACTGAATGAAGCCAAAAGATAGCTGAATATTTTGAAGTTTGAATGGATTTTGTAGCTGAATGTATGACTGAATGAGAAGGGTTTGAAGAAGGCTGAAAAAAGGTCCTGAAGGGAGAAAATTTTGAAAATTCCGCATTCATCTCTATGGGACCGAAATCTCGTAAAACATTGAATATCTCGGAGAGTATTTGTGAAAAGTTTCTGAAGAGTCATAGCCCCCTTGTCCCCACTGAAACACACGTTTTGAAATTTGAACGGTGAAAATCGGTTGAAGTTTGTAGAAGTTTTAGCGGTCCAAAAAAGCGGGCGGAAGAAGAAGAAGAAGAAGAAGAAGAAGAATAAATTTTTTTGACACAGAAGAACATATGCTGTGAATGCATTACTGCATTCACAGCAATAAATTTTTTTGTCACAGAAGAACATATGCTGTGAATGCATTACTGCATTCACAGCAATAAATTTTTTTGTCACAGAAGAACATATGCTGTGAATGCATTACTGCATTCACAGCAACAAGTAGCCAACTCTGCCCTGGGATGGTTGGTAAACAACTATGACAAAATCTTCAACAAATACTGAATACTATAGTGAACAGGTTTTAATGCTTTTTCTTTTCCTCAGACACTAAAACAAACCTCAAACACTTACAATTGCAACGAACATGCAGTAAAGAAGAGATGCATGCAGAGATAAAGAAGCCTTTCCAAGGATGTCGTGCTGGTGCAAAGTTAAAGGCCAGGAGATGGAGATACAAGCCCTTTCTTCCTTCAGTCATCATTGGGAATGTCAACTCTCTGCCCAACAAAAAGGATGAACTAGAGATACTGGTGAAGACACAAAATGTATACCGTGAGTGCAGCCTCATGTGCTTTACTGAGGTTGAGTCAAAACATCTCTGATTCTTGTGTGGATATCCCTGGCTTCACGCTGATACGTCTGGACAGAGACACCAAAGCTAGTGGCAAGTCAAAAGGTGGAGGACTGGTTTTATACATCAATCAGAGATGGTGTAATCCTGATCATACTACAGTCAAGGTGAAGATGTGTTGTCCGGACATTGAACTGTTGGCAGTTGGGATGAGGCCATATTACCTTCCCAGAGAATTCAGTCATATAATAACAATCCTCGTGTACATTCCACCCAAAGCAACTGCTGAAGTTCCATGTGATGTTATCCAAGAAACTGTTGCCAGGCTACAGACTCAACATCCTGAGGCTCTCATAATAATATCTGGAGACTTTAACCATGTTAGCCTCTCCTCTTATCTCACTGGATTTAAACAGTTTGTTAATTGCCCAACCAGAGTGAACAGAACACTTGATCTTCTATATGCCAACGTCAAAGATGCATACAGTGCCACTGCATTACCACCACTGGGCAGGTCGGATCACAATCTGGTTTTACTTCAGTCTTGTTACAGACCCTGCTTATTGAGGCAGCATGCAACTACTGTAACAGTTAGAAAATGGACACCTGAGGCCAGTGAGGCTCTGAGAGACTGCTTTGAGTGCACAGACTGGAATGTATTGTTAGAAACAGATGAAAATAGTATAGATATTGATAAACAGGTTGACTGTTTTACTGAATACATCAACTTCTGTAAAGACAATATCATACCATCAAAGACTGTACTCCGTTTCCCCAATAACAAACCCTGGATCACAAGTGACATCAAGGATATCCTCAATCAGAAAAAGGAAGCCTTTAGAGATGACGACAAAGAACGGCTCAAACTGGTGCAAAAAGTGCTGAAGAGGTGATTAAGGGAGGCTAAGGTGAAATATAAAAAGAACATTGAGAGAAAACTACAAAATAATAACATGCGGGAGGTGTGGAGAGGAATCAACAACATCTCTGGCTATAACACAAAGACAAGGCAGCCAATTGTGGGTGATGTTGAACGTGCTAATGAATTCAACCAGTTCTTCAACAAGTTTGACACAGCGACCACTTCCTCTTCTACTGCTGCTCCTTCTACACATCTGTGTCTCTCCACCACTCCTGCTACATCCCCTCTTACACCTGTGCCTCTTCCACCGTCACCGTCTGTCACAGCTTTAGGAGTGAGGTTAGAGTTAGGAAGACTGTGCTCAGGGAAGGCTGCTGGTCCAGATGGTGTGTGTCCAAGACTGCTTAAGGACTGTGCTGCCCAATTGTGTGAACCCCTTCAGAGGAACTTCAACCTGAGTCTACAGTTGGGTCAGGTCCCGGCTCTGTGGAAAACATCTTGTATTGTGCCGGTACCAAAACTCAAATGCCCAGCTGAACTTAACGACTACAGACCAGTTGCCCTCACCTCACATGTTATGAAAACCTTTGAGAGGCTGCTTTTACGTCTGTTGAGACTTGAGGTCAAAGACACACTAGAACCTCTGCAGTTTGCATATAGAAATCATATTGGAGTGGATGATGCAGTTATATACATGCTCCACCGTGCCCTGTGCTATCTAGAAGAACCTGGCACCTATGTAAGAATTATGTTCTTTGATTTTTCAAGTGCATTTAACACCATCAAGCCCATGTTATTGGGAGATAAGCTCAAAGACATAGGAGTGAACCCATCCTTTGTCTCCTGGATCACAGACTATCTCACAGAGAGGCCACAGTTTGTCAGGTTGGGAAACTGCGTCTCTGGGACGGTCATGAGCAGCACGGGGGCTCCACAAGGAACTGTTCTGGCTCCATTCCTATTCACACTTTATACTGCAGACTTCAAATACAACTCTGAGTCCTGCCACATCCAAAA
This sequence comes from Halichoeres trimaculatus, assembly GCF_033239565.1. Classification (NCBI taxonomy): domain Eukaryota; kingdom Metazoa; phylum Chordata; class Actinopteri; order Labriformes; family Labridae; genus Halichoeres; species Halichoeres trimaculatus. The sequence goes on along the minus strand of NW_027437238.1, from coordinate 176,335 downwards.
ATACTCAGATGACACTGCTATTGTGGCGTGTATCCAAAATGGACAGGAATCTGAATACAGGGATCTGATAAAAGCTTTCTGTGACTGGAGTCATAGAAATTGTCTCCTACTGAACACCTCAAAAACAAAGGAAATGATTGTGGATTTCCAAAAGTCTGGGCTCTGCCATCAGCCAGTTAACATCCATGGGGTGGACGTGGAGGTGGTGTCAACCTACAAATATCTTGGTGTACATCTGGACAACAAGTTGGACTGGTCCCTTAATACAGATGCACTCTTTAAGAAGGGGCAGAGCCGTCTCTTTTTCTTAAGGAAGCTCAGATCAATTGATGTCTGTGGAAAGCTGCTGCAGATGTTTTATCCGTCCGTGGTAGCCAGTGCTTTGTTTTATGGTGCAGTATGCTGGGGAAATAGTTTAAAGCAGAAGGACAAGAGGCGACTGGAAAAACTGGTGAAGAGAGCTAGCTCCGTGGTTGGATCCAGTTTGGACTCACTGGAGGCTGTGGTGGAAAGGTATACACAGAAGAAAGTGGAGGCCATCATCCGTCACTCTAATCACCCACTTCACAACATCATAGTCCAGAGGATCAGCAGCAGTTCTGGACGTCTTACCTCTGTGCGCTGCAGGACCGAGAGGTACCGAAGATCATTCCTCCCTGCAGCCATCAGAGTGTACAATTCTTTGCTTGGAAGAGTGCCAAAACAACTTGAATTTCCCTCCGGGGATTAATAAAGTATGTCTTGTCTTGTCTTGTCTTGTCTTGTAATGTGACTGGAACCTCCAGCATCAACCCCTCGTACTTTGAACTGCTTGAATTTTCAACTGGAAATAGATCGACACAAAATTAAACCACCAGTAGAAACAAAACAATGTAGTGAGTCAGTGCAACTAAACTTAGCCTAGTCTGAGCTGTACAGCTGGCTGCACAGTTTTTGTCAACTCTCGGGCTCATCTTTTTGCAATCAAGATCCATCAAGACTTTTTGCAAAAACTCAAAGGTGGATTCCAATTTCTTTGGATACTTCAGATTAAGTGTGTACATGAGCCTGAAGATCATGGTAAAAGCTGCTGCAACTGAGGGCAAATTATTGACAACCTCTGTTCCTTCAATGATTATCTTGATGTCTTTGGCTGGGTGGAGTGGACTCTCCCATCCTGTGATCAAGATGGCCATGGTAGTCTGCTTCAGCTTTTCAGCCTAATTTTCTGGAATATCCTGCCAAAAAAAAAAAAAAACATTCAAAGATTCTAATGTGTTCCCATTTTATATATGGCTACAGTGGTCACTTTTATACCAAGATTTAACTTAAAATGAATGTGGTATCCACTGTAGTGGTATGCACTGTATTTACAGTGATCAGTCAAATGACCCAAGCACAATTTTCTCTTGTGCACCATAGAGCACATTGTGGTACGAGATGCAAGATTCACCTTCAGAAAAGTTGCAGCACTAACTAGAAAAGCACTCAGAGAGCACATACCTCTGCCAGCACCACAGTCCTCGACCATATTATGATTTTTACTATAAATATTACTCCTACCTTTATTTGATGTACATATTTAGATTCCTTGACCATAAAAACACTCCATTAGCAAACGGATTCATAATGATATCTATTTTATATCAGTAGTTATTCACAAAAATCACATTTTCGTCATAGTGGCCAGACGCTGATCCGGATCAACACCAAAATCGAATCAGTTCTTCCTTTTTTCCATGCTGAACATTTCCTGAAAACTTCATCAAGATCCATCCATAACTTCTTGAGTTATTTTGTTCACAGACTCACAGACAGACGGACAGACTCTCCCAAAAACATAACCTCCTTGGCGGAGGTAAAAATGTGTGCAACTTTTTGCCTTTCATCTCCAGGTATTTTAATTCATCAGTCATCATCCTGCTTTTTCTTCAGTCAAGTTCCCCCTTTTGTTCTTGTTTCATGTCTTGTTAAAGTGTTAAGTTTTATTTTGAAAGTTCACAAGTCTTTTCTTATTTCTGTAGATTTTGTTTCCTGCCTGGCACTGCCACACCTGATCCCTGATTGTGCTTCCCCAGCCGTCTCCTCACTCCCAATCACCTCATTGCCTTAACCCTTATGTCTTCCCTTGTCTTGTTGCCAGATTTTGTTCCTAGCAGGGTTCATACAGATTTTTCATGGTCAAATTCAAGTACTTTTCAAGGAGCTTCAAGGTCAATTTTCAAACTTTTCAAGTACTGTGAGCGGTTGTTAATTTCATAATGTTAAGAAATTGATGCGCACACAAAACAGCAATTTCATTGTGTTGAACAGCACATTTGTTCACAACTTCACAGAGAAGACTCGTATTTACAAAAAAAAACATTTTTTTCCTGATTCTTGTCTTTTTACTACTTCTCAAAGAACTGATTCTCATCACTTGCTGACGAAACTGGTATCATTATCTTTTAAACTAAGAGTATTAGGAGTATTATGAGGATTTATTTATTATATTTATTATATTACAACATTTTTTTTAATGCAGCTCCCTCCTTTGTGAAAACAACATCCCTCCACAGTAGATGGTCCACAAACAGGGCAGACTGGGAGAACAAATTAAACGCACCCTTCCCAACACCGTGTATGTTAATGAAGCAGCTGACAGCTCTCAGTGGATCAGTCTGAAGACAAACAGTGAAGTCATATCTCCTGTCCAGACCTTCAGAATTAATCTGAACACCTTGTAACAAACAACCACCCGTTAAAAACACCAGCGTTCAACACATGGAGCTTATCATTTAGCGCGAGCACATTAGCAGTAGCTCGCGCAAGCGTCAGCTGATGAGGAGGATGATTGACAGCGTTTTCTCATAATCTGACACAGACGTCATGTTGCAGCAGGACAAAAACACTGAAACAGGTGGTTTGACGCTGTCTCTCTGCAGTTCTGATCAAACATAACTAATGCTAAGTAAAATCTGTTACGCTAAGACTGCTGCATGCCAAAGTTGTGATCTCCTAATGAAGGAGAGCGTGAGGAGACGCGCTGATCCAGATGCATCTTGGGCAGATATCTACTTCATATAACCCTACAAAAACTCGCTGTCAGTTATACACAGATAGGATATGACTATATATCCCACACTGACTTGCAGGAACGGAATATTCTGTGTGGAGCACCTGCAGTCCAAAACTGAAATCCGGCCAAGAAAGGGAATATTTTCTTTTGATTAAAAGATCGATCGATGTCAAATTTTGAAGATGAGGATCGTTTTTATTTTTGAGAATCGATTTTTTTTTAACCCAGCCCTACTTTTTTTGTATCCAGTTCTATGGTTTTTCTTATTCTCAAACAATGAGTAAGATAGCCACATCTCAGACGCTTATAATAAACCAAGCCGGTAGCGCGGCTTTAGCACAAACAAGCCATCTAACCGGCAGGTTATCACATGACCGTTGTTCATCTGTGCCGGGTCTCAATGAGAAACGCCGTTTCGTTCCTTCGTATGTACAGGGCGAGCCTCCCACTCCGCCGTGGCCGTATGCTCAGACCAGGCACGACCCGGTATTTGTAGACAAAACCTGTCACCGCCTGACCGCAGTTATTTTATAACCTGCCCCGACAAACACCCCCGGGCAACACTACCTTTATGTTAAATGGGACACTGCCTTCATCACTCATGCCTAGCATGAAGCATAAAAAGGTGGTTAGCTTCAACAGGTAGCAGGCTAATTGGCTATTTAACATGTAGGGCTTCCAGGGTACCTCTCGTGGCTGGCGAGTGCCGACTTGCCCATAGCTTCCACTGCAATCTCCTTTTTACATACACTGCAGTATGCTGCACGGGGATTTGCGCTACATTTAATCCAAAATTTGTATTTTTCTTTCTCCAGCCAACGGTCATGCCTCCCGGCTTGCTGTTTAAGGAACAATCCTCATGGGGGAGACGTCACAACGCACATATAAACAGACCAGTTATGTTACACCCGCGAGCCCATCAGATGGAACATTTTTTTTCCCCCACAATTTATTTTATTTCTCTCTATTTGATCGATCTGTTGAGTTAGGAAGCTGAGTAGTGAGTTATATACGATTATAAATTCAAGCATTCTCAAGCACTTGAATAGAAAATCAAGTACTTTCAAACCTTGAAAACACAACATGAAAAAATAAGCATTTTCAAGGATTTCAAGGACCTGTACAAACCCTGTCCTAGATTTTGTTCCTTTGTTTCACTGTGCAGTGCTCCCTCTATAAACATAGTTTGCTAACAATGTGTTTTGTTGAGATCTTTCCTTATGCCTGGTGTTTTTTGATACATCTGCTTATGAGTTCTTTTTGTTCTTAGAGTTCAAGCCATGACAATAAAATATGATTTATTCAAATCACAAATATCACCTCTACAGTCACAGCCCATTCATGCTACGGTCCAAATCTTTCATTTTTGCATAATGAGCAAGTCTCATAAACTGAGTATGACTGTAACACTGAGGCTTGAGAGATCAAAGACCTTGTATATATTCATGTGTATATATGCACAAGAGCCATTTTTAATGAAACCTAAACATACTGTATAAAAAAACTTTTTGCACTCCAGGTTAAAACCTCTTCCCTATATGTGAGTGAGATGCCCTTACCTGATATTCTTTGATCAAATGCTCAACAGGTTCCCCCAGGTACATCATCAGAGATGTGAAGATAGGCTCTCTTCTTGTGTTGATGTCCAAAGTCTGATTCAAAAAATGGTATTCAGTACAATCACAAACAAAAAATAAATATTTAGCATTCCTCAGACAAGAAACCCCTTCATAGATACCTCATCCAAAAGCTGTAAGACACCAGACATCTTCTGTCTTACAGCTCCCCCCTTCCGCCTGATAACCTCCAATAGTTTGGAGTGCTGGTCCAACTGTGCCAGTAACTTAGTCCCCAAGGGAACTGTTTTTATTCTCATAAACTCAGCATTGATCTATAAAACAAAAACAGAAGTGCATCCAAGATGAAGCTTGAAAACATATATTTTTCACAGCTACAATCACAGCTGACCGCCTGAAAATAAGGACATCACAAATGAAATTGATGCAAAGCAACAAATTTGTACATAAAGTAGACACCAGCATGTATATTATGGTCCTGGCTGTATTTTTAAGATGGTGTGACATTCAAACCTGAAAAGAAAAAAGTAATAAGTTGAATTATTTCACATAAAAATCACTAGTTGCTTTTTTTGAAAAGAAAAAAAAAAAGTCCCCAAGTTGCCAACACAGCTGCTCACTATATCACAGCGGAGTGGGAGATGAAGGGCCCTGTGCAGGCACAAATGTCTGTGTGAAAATAATGTGGACATTGACCAGTTTTTAATTAACTTTCCATGTTCAAGGGAATAAGATTGACCCTATCCTGAAATTGAATTTGTTTTAAAATTACCTTAATAGCCATATTGGACATTTTTAATTGAATGTTGTCTTTTTTGATGAGCTTTCTTTCTGTGATGATTGTTGAGAAGGATGATATTTACTTAGGTGCGTTAGTAGAGCTTTCCAATAAACACAGGGGTAAGGATGGCCCCGCCAATAATGCAGATGGTAAAGTTTATAGTGTTTCAGAAGTTCAGATCTTCTTGACAATGAGTCGTCACAGTCTTTACATTTCCACATGCATGGATAACTGATGCAACATGAAATACAAGAGAAAAAAACAAGAGATATTTTTAATTTGTTGGGGTAACAACGCCATAAGTTTTATATTTACATTTTTTTATCTACCACGAAAACTAATTGAGATTAAAAATCTCTATTTCAAGAGGGTCCTGGAAAAGACAGCGGCACATTCAAAAGTTTTAAGCAAACACACAGTCATCACACATAAAACAAGACTTCAATACCTTAAGTTTATAGAATAGACCTGGAAACTGCCAAATCAATTTGTCAGATTTCATTTGAGCCAGTGCTATTATTGGGTCAAATTAAGTGTCCAATTAATTAAAAATGTTCTCATGATATTGTGAAGGAACTTACCACAAGTTATGAGGACAGGCCTCAGAGCAGCTAATTTCCTTGAAAAAGGAAACAATATTCTCTTGTTATTAATAAGCCAACACACTTAGTAGGTGCTAGATACAAATTGGGAACCATTAACATGTAATGTAAACTGGTTATACATATGTTTAGGCTTTATGTTGAGAATGGATATATTGTAAATACATAAAATGCAAAAATATAGTATATTTCAAGCGCACATCCTGCAGTCATTGTGTAAAATACAAACCTAGTGAGAATTAGCAAGACCCTGTAAAACTATCCATAGTAAGTTTTGGACAAACGATTATTTGGGCAGTGAATGATAAATTACATTTTTATAAGGTATTAACAACTAACTTACCACAATGGACAAGTCTGGAAGCTTTTCAGATGTTGCACTGCAAGATAAATAAAAAAAAAAAAAAAACGTAAGTTAACTTTAGCTGAAGCCATACAGACACCTTTGGAAAAGAGCTATTTCACACTTACATAAAATATCATTGATTATTTAGTTGTTGTTTTTTTCTTTTTTTTTTTAGAAGACAGCTAGTACCCCGAAAATATGGGCAAGTTAATAAAGATAGAAAGCTCTGATAGTTTTGGCATTGTCATCGAAAAGGGACAATGCCTCCATCCTGACACTTACAAGCGCGCACATAATCTCTCTCCATAAACATACACACACATAACCCAGAAGCGGGTTAGTCTCTGTAGTTTTATTTGCACGCACCTACTGGCACTCCACGTGTTGTTCAACTCGTCCAAACTTGTACTTCACGGTTGACGAGCTCACGCTGTAGAGCAGGAATGTCCAACTTGTGCCATGGAGGGCCAAGAGGCTGCAGGTTTTCTTTCCAACCAAGAACTCCACCAGCTGATTCCATTGAGTACCTCACCTTCAAGCAGAGAGCAGGGGCTAATCAGTGGAATCAGCTGGTGGAGTTCTTGGTTGGAAAGAAAACCTGCAGCCTCTTGGCCCTCCATGGCACGAGTTGGACATCCCTGCTGTAGAGCATACACCGGTGTTTCGGATCAAAGAGTGCCCGTAATAAATAGTGACTTCCGGCCAAATGCGCTGCAGTCACAACAGCGTTGAAAATTATCTGGTGGCTGCCTCCTCCTTTAATGTTACATTTAAAAAGAAATGGGAATAAGTACATTTTCTCATTTTTTTTTCTCATTTTTCTCATTAATAAAGATAACTAAATATAGAGGCGAGGTCCATACCAAGCAGTGTGCCGGCGAAAAACCCGCGTTCGGCTACAGGTTACTCGTTAACACGGTCACTCTATAAACCGCTACACCCCTCATGGCTCCCGTTCACAGTACTAACACGTTACGCCGTCAAACATTTGAAACGACTCAAAAATGCATACTAAGTTAACCAGTAATTTAAACAGGGATTGAACGTGCACTGTCGAAAAATTATAGCTTATTTGTCGTGGGCTATAAGCTAGCAAGCTGAGTTCAACAAGACAGCCTGGTGATACCATGGCAGACGACCCAAAGGGCGGTTTAATAGATGAACGGGGCGATAAAACCATGGTTGATGTCACAGTCTAAAAACGCATTTTTGTCTTTTATTACCTGAAACAAAGTTTCCCTCCACCCAGGAGTTACAGAGGCTGAAGATGGACTCGGCCGTTCCCGTCAGATCCTCAGGTTTCGTTTTCCGGAACACGCATGCGCGAAACGATCAACACCTGATCCGTTCAGGTTGATTGAATGAGTCATTTCATTTTGATGTCAAATTGCAAACTCATATTGAAACGAAATAAAAAATATTGATTCAGTCAGAAGTACAAACCTGAAAATATAGTTTAAATCTGAAAACGATTTTTTGAGTCCATATAATGTGAATTTATACATTAAATGAACAACAGCAAAGTTTTACTTTTTTCAGTGCTTTGAGACACTGAATTTGGGGGTTTCATTATCTGTGAGCCATAATCATCAACTTTAAAAAAAAAAATAGATGCTTCAAGAATTCCACTCTGTGTGCCGTAGATAGATTTACAATATAGAAATGAGTGACCAAAAAATCAAACTTTTTCATGATATTCTCTTTTTTCGAGATATACCTGGAGCAATGCTACTCAGAACTACAACACAGAGTACAAGGTGCTCCTGGAAATTGTACTTACTTAGTACCAGTGCCAAGTTCAGTGTATCTGTGGGATTCTGGAGGAGTCCCACTGTCCACAGTTGTTGTTCTGTTCTTAGGGAGTGATTATCCCAATCCACCCTGGAGACATCAAGGTCCCTTTGCAGAAGCGGAAAGGAAACATGCTGGACACAGAAGAGGTGGATGCTATTGGAGGGATCTAGAAGACCTTCATCTTCAAGGCTGTGAAGATTCTCATAGTGCACATTTGTTACAGCCATCCTTGCATCTCGCCATAGACGTTTTATTCTATTAGAGAAAAAGTACAATTAACTTCAAATTCTCAAAGTGCATTTGTTCTTTTTTTTTTATCATAGATGATTTTTTTTTTTTTTTTACTGAAAATTATATATAAATGCATAAATACCATTCATTGTGCACCCTCTTTCCTGACAGGAAACTGCCCCTGCCACACCCCCTGATAGTGAACATGCATCCTGCTATGTCAGCATTTTCAACTCCTTGGTCTCACTGATCACACTTTGTGCAGCACGAACAGCTCAGTAAAAGCATGGTTGATAATCTCCGGCATCTCAACCTGGCTGGAAAATGTTCTAAAAAGTTGCATCCCCTGGTTGACAACAGTCGACAACGACTGACTTGAGAAAGTTTGATTAGAAGCCTCTGAAGAAATTCCCGTTTTTAGTTCCTCCTAGAAAAAAAATAGCTCCATGCATCTTTTTCTTTCATCAAATTAACTTTTGAACTTAAAAGGAGCAAAAAGAGGACAACTTTATGTTGAAACGAAACATGCGCACTGCAGTTTATCTGTAATCTATCCCGGTAGTTTACCTTCATTTAAACTTGCAAACACTTGCCACAAGGGATGAATGGAGCAATAAAATGTTTTGAAGGTCTGGAAACGTGTGATGATTGGCACATGGAGGGAGCTGACATATTCACAGTTCCTCCAGCATTTATTCACTGTAAGAAGACAGTAAAACACATGAATTGTCTTCTAAAATTTCCCTTGTACTTCTGTTCCTTCAGCGGTGCTACACGACACAACTGTGACATCTAGTGGACGAAATAAACAATTACATGCCGCTAGATGTCTGAACGGTGCTGCACTGAAACCTGTGACCATCGGAAAATGTGACCGCAGGGGCGATGACGGGCATTGGCTATGTGTGCATTGTTCAAAAAAGAGGAGGAGAAGTTGAGTTACGTAAATGTCGTTCTCAAAGATTCATCTGGGGTAAACGTTTGCAAAATCTGTAGACATTGTGTGTAATTTATTCAAAGCAGTTGATTGATGTTGCTTTATTTGCTACCCACGAGTAAGCACCGCTTGTGATGGCTTCCTACTGATAAAGGAGAAACCATCGTATATACAGCTTCATAACCCAGGAACTGAAAACCCTACATTAGATCAGGCGACTTTTAAAGGAAATATGTACTATAATCATAGTTTGCTAAGAGCTACATTTTATGTAAAAGTCTATATGAACTGTTTCAAATATGTAGTTCGCTGTGCCTGCTCTCATGAGATACATGTATAAATCCTTTTAAATTTACGTTTTAGTTTATCTATATACTTATCTTCACGATCGTCATGTAATGTAATCCCTCTAAACATGTTGAATAAATAGGTAAAAATTTAAAATGAGCGTTGTGGCTATAATTTAAAAAAACAACTATTTAAGAACATGCTGTAAGGAGACAACAGCGTAGCCATCAGATAATGTGACCCTGCTTTACTCACATATTAACTGATTAAATCACCCACATAACTTTTATGTGGACATTTGTCATCTCTCACATTGATCTGGACTCAAGTATTCCTATTATGGATCATCATACAGTCAGAAACAGAGCTAGGCGCCGCCCTGTTGGCTATGGCTGCCTTTTGCAGCAGCTCTCTCTTTTTTTGTCCATTTCTTGTCTTTTTTTTTTGTCTCTTTTTCGTAATTTTTGTATTTGGAGTAGATCATTTCTTTATTTGGCTCATTTGTTGGTCATGGACACCAAACTTTTTGTGGCTTCAGTGATATTTTTACTATTTTTGCTCCTGTGTTTGTCTGGAGATCCTACATGTAACCATGGCCACATTGTTTACATGTGAACTCAGCTGTCTGTAGCATGTCAATGCTAACTGGTGTAAGGCCTGATGTCTTCCCACAAAGTGAGGAGAAGGAGGTGAGGACGACATGATGGTTCTCAGGTGTGAGCTAAGAAGTGACGATATGGACCTGTCCTTCCATCCATTGTTATTGGGGACGTAGGATCTATCTCCAATAAGATGGACGAGCTAGCTGTGCTAACCCAGCAATAGAGGGAAAACCAGAGGGCAGAGTTGCATCATGCTATTCACAAACATGGCTAACGAAGCTAACATCAGACACCAACGCCATGTTGGAAGAGCTTCACCTGCTGTGAGCAGACAGGATACAGGAGACAGAGATGGAGCATGACTGAAGAAGCTCAGTCCTGGACCCTGTGGCTGGTTGAACTGGAGAATGATGGACAAGCTGTCATCATCTATTTTCTGATGGACCTTTTTGCACTTTCTTACTTTTGTTTTCTTGATTGCTGCCGTGATTTCAATTTCGTTGTACATGTTACAATGACAATAAAGTTCTATTCTATTCTTTTCTGTTCTATTCTCACCCACCCAATCAACACAATCCCCCGAACGTGTATAATGGCACAACACAGATGAACATGACAAAACTTACACACAATAAACATAGATAAATACGGGGAATGAATTGATACAGACAACAGAGCCTCTCCTTCTCTTTTAGCGAACCCCCTTCAGTCGAGGATGCATCTGCCAGAATACCTTACACATTCTCGGTCCCACATAATCAAGAAAGGGAGTCCATATATGATGAAATGTTCCAATTTTCCTTTGTGGTGCGATATGTCAAATAATCTATGGGAAGCAGTGCAAATATAACTTTGTGCCATTCTGAGAGGGTTGGTGGCTTTTCTGAAATCCATTTAAGTTACAAACTTTCTTGCAGCATAGGTCAACATTCCACAGTTTTTCATTATAGGTGTTCTTGATTTTAACCCAAACAAGAAGGCATACAAGGGTCCATTCTCCAATCCTTGTTAAAAAGCACACTTTGAAACATTTTTCCCCAAAAATTCCTTTATATACACACATAAGACTACATAGTATGTATAAAGCTACTGATCTCTGTGTTACACTTGGTACACTTTTAGACTTCTGAAGGTCCATTCTCTTTCTAAGATGAGGCGATATCCTTATTCCTGTTTGAAATGCTTTTTTTCTTCCCTCACATTTATCTGAATCACCCCTTTAGCTAAGCATGAGTAGTAGATCTGCACAATATTGGGGCCATATTTTTGGTTCCATGATATCAGTTTCCCTTTGCAACCAAATACTACAACAGGGCCCAAGTGAGTATGAGGCCCTACGGCTTTTCCGTTGCTAGGCGCTACCCAAGTAGCTGCCTGTTGCAGCAGCTCTCTCGTCTTTGTCGTCTCTTGTAATTTTTTTGTCTCTTTTTCGTAATCTTTGTATTTGGAGTGGATCATCACTTTGTATGGTTCATTGTTGGTCACGGACACCAAACTTTTTGTGGCTTCGGCGATATTTTTGACTACTTTTCTCGTGTGTTTGTCTGGAGATCCTACATGTAACCATGGCTGCATGTTTACATGCGAACTCAGCTGTTAGCAGCCTGTAGCATGTCAATGCTAACTAGTGTAGGGCTTGATGATTTCCCTCGAGCTGAGGAGGAGGAGGTGAGGACGACGTGCTGGTTCTCGGATGTGAGCTGGGAGGTGACGACGTGGACCTGTCCTTCCATCCATTGTTGTTGGGAACGTGGGATCCAGCCCCGGGGGAAGGACGAGCTACCTGTGCTAACCCAGCGGCATCGTGCTGTCCACGGACGTGGCTGACGGAGCTGACAATGGACGCTGGTGCCACAGTGGGCAGACAGGATCCAGGAGACAGAGACTGAACAGACTGCTGGGGAGGCTCAGTCCTGGACCCTGTGGAGGTGGAGACTGGCTGGACTGGAGAGTGGTGGACGAGTGGTGGACGGGATGTCGTCATCTAATTTCTTATGGACCGTTTTGCACTTTCTATACTCTTTCTTACTTTTGTTTTCTTAAATGCTGCGGTGACTCCTGAATTTCCCCTCGGGGATAAATAATGTATTTTCTATTCTATTCTATTCTATCTATTCTATCTAATTTCTTATGGACCTTTTTGCACTTTCTTTACTCTGCCTTACTTTTGTTTTCTTAAATGCTGCGGTGACTCCTGAATTTCCCCTCGGGGATAAATAAAGTATTTTCTATTCTATTCTATTCTAGGCAAATTACATTTGGGGGCCCCCTTACACTGAAGCACAGACTTCTGTAAATGAATGCTGTATCATTCACACATGGTTATCGTTCACCAACACTTAATCTCTCACGTCCACTATAAAGTACACTATATCTCTTCAACATAATGCGAAGCACTCATAATTTTTATGTCTTTGTTAGAGATGTGGTCTTGTATTAATTTACACCTTAGGATTAAATACTCTGCATGCAGTCACTGCTGTTTACTGAACAAGTATCATTGAATTGCTTTTGGTTTGCAAACTGAAAATTTCAACACACACTCACTGCGCTCAGGAGTTCCATAAGAGACAGGATGCTCTAACTGAAGTGTGTGATGAAGTAGGGATGGAACGGTTCACAAAATCCACGGTTCAGTTCTTATCACGGTTTTGTAGTCACGGTTATCGGTTGAGTTGGGTGTAAATTGTTGTTGTTTTTAACACCTCAGATTACTATATACCCAAATAATCCACTATTAACAGATTATTTTTAATCAATTATATCATGTATAGTCATGAAAGACCTGAAAGAATAAGACTGTTTACCATTTCGAACATCATTACAGCTGAGTGAAACATTGCCAGTTTCAACGTGCCAACTCCTCAGTAAGGAAAGTCACTATTGACTGTCCACAAAGTCACTAAAAGTCACTAAATGACGCTGCTGTCTAATCTGCAGAATAATTCATGTGCATGTAATTGTCATGGACTTTGTAGGGCAGAGAAATAACAATGTAAGAGAGAAAGCAGGTAAAACACAACATCATAATCAACTACAAAATTACTACAACTACAAATTAACTGTCTTCCGTCCATACTTTTTTTTTTAATGTCTAAATAGCAACCCTCTTCCTTAATCTGGGCCGGGGATGATAGAAGTGACCATAATGAGACACACACTTGCGTGATTCATGTGAATGCAGGAGGAGACTACTGTGAGTGAGGAGTAGAGGTGGGCGGAACAATACAAATATTGATAATATCGTGTAAAAGAGCAATACTGTAGTTTAATTTTTTTCTCCTGCACCCCCACCCCCACCCTCTCCTGATTTTTGATGATGACAATCACGTAGCCACGTGATTGTGCGGCTTAGCCAGCCGCACCAGGAAAACAAAAAAGCAGACTCCAAAAAAGGGGTTTGTTCCAAATTATTTTCACAACATTTATTCTGGTGTGGTATTTCATTAAACTTTACTCTTTTAAAAAAATGAGTGCAATAATGGGGGAACATTTTATTTGTTTACTTATTTTTTGTATTATAGTCTTTAACTCTGTACCCTAAAGAAGAATTTGTATTAATTTTACCTTAAAGTGATAATTTTTGGCACTTTAGTTTCCTTTAAAAAAAAAAATCCCAATGTTTTGGGTAAAATTTGTTTTGTTACCGTTGTATTGTTTCTTAACATATAATTTATAATGACACGAGCCTTACAGAAGTGACACGGCTGGTTGTCTTGCTGTGTTTTCCTGTTGACCTTTTTGTCCTTTTGTATTTTTTTTTTTTTTTTTTTTGATTGCTTTTGTTTGGTTTTATTTTTTGTGGCAATGTAGCTAAGGTGTTTCTCACTTGTGAGGTTGTAGCTTGGTGGTTTAGATCTTTTTCTTGTGGCCCTCTCTTGTGAATGGATGGGGATCAGGTCACTGAATAGCTCCAACAGACTAAAATGAGACAATAATAGACTACACGTGAATGTACACATAAACTCAACTTTCGTTTGTGTGTGTGTGTGTGTGTGTGTGTGTGTGTGTGTGTGTGTGTGTGTGTGTGTGTGTGTGTGTGTGTGTGTGTGTGTGTGTGTGTGTGCATGCATCTGTGTGTATGTTTTTCATTTAGGCTTTACATGATGAAGTATCACCTACTGTGGAAGTGGTTGGTTCTTCCCAGAAAGTAGTTTATTCCTGGGGTGTAAAGACAATGATCTTCACTGTCTTTCCACATGCAAATGTTTTTGCAGCTCTGTGCAATATTATTTCACATTTTGTCATTCATTGCTTTGTACCACAACTTTATTTAGTTTTTATTTTACATGTTTTGCATTTTCAGTTGTCATGCACTGCTTTTGTGCAATTAATTTCACAGTTTTGCATTGCAGTATTTGGTGTCAGCCTTTCAACGCATTTTCTGCAAGGCACCTTTCCAGTTCAATATTGTTCAGCCTGAATACTGAAGATAAAATTGTTTTGCGGTGATTTCACTTGTAGTCACATGCTGCCATCTTGTGGTCACAAAGTACAGCTTTGCACGTTTTAGTTCCAAGTACCATAAAGGCAGTAAAACTTGCTGATATCGCATTCTGAAGCACATAAAAATATTGTGAGTGATAATATTGTGATTTTTTCACTAAAAAGCAACAACCGCTCATGTTTTTAGAAGCCATAGCTGAGTTTCTACCTTTGCAGAGTGAAATAGCACGTCGTTACAACTCATTCAAAAAGTATTACCTAAAGCTATGTGACATGAGCTTAAAAGCAATTATGTGTTAATTAAATACTGATCGAAATAAAGAGCACATCACAGTTTTGTGCATATAAGGCTGTGCAGAGCAAAAAACACCATGTCATGATTCAATTTATGATTTGAGATGCTGAAGACATCTTTATTGCGTCTGTCAGCTTTTTGTAGGTAACCCAAGCGTTTGATGTTTGATTTTGAAAGCTTTTTGTTCATCATTCAAAATCACTCTTGAACACGTCTTTTCCGATTGTTTTCTCCTGGATATGAATGCAACACAGGAAAAGTCTACGGAGGGCAGAGATAGCAGAAATATGATATGATGACAATAATCACAACAGTACTATGCCGGATGCCAAAACAGCACTGAAAACGCACAACAGTGAATAAGATGGATTTTTGTACAACACAGATCACACAGAAGTGATTAAGTGACAAAGTAGTGAGGACGGCAATACCAATGGACCTGTTTAGTGAAAGAAAAAAGGTTTGCAGAGCGATAAAGGAAAATGAAAAAATATTTTAAATCGTGCTTTAAGTTCTCATGAAAACATGTTGGGCTGTTTCCGAAGTCATTTTGATGTAACTCGTGTGTGTTCTATGTCAAATATGAAAAGCTAAAAAGGAGAGAGAAAGCAGAGGTATTGATGTGTAATGACAAAAGCGCAACAACACCATGCTGTATGACGAAACAGCAACAAAGAGGCTCAGGACACTGGACTCTGGTTTACTCATTTCAGTAGTAGTGTCAAAAGCTTTATTTTGTCACAGTTCCCATTAATCTGCACCATAGAGTCGTTGTAAAGGACCAAAAACGCTTTACTTTAGCCATAAAAGCACATAAAAGGCTCATGACACGAAATTACATGGATTTGTACTCTGATTTGCTCATTTCAGTTCTTATGTCATAAAAGCATAATCATGCGTTACGGAGCAAGAAACGCCAAAAAGACAGGACAACATGCTGTATGACAAAACAATCGCGAAAAGGCTCAGGACACGGATAATGTACTCTGAACTACTCGTTTCAGTGAGTGTGTCACAAAAGCATAATGATTCCACAATTCTCTTTGTCCTGCATCGCAGAGTCGTGGTAATGAGCCAAAACGCGTTGCAGAGCGAGAAACACCAGAAAAACACAACAACATACTGTAAGACAAAACAACACCGAAAAGGCTCGGGACACGGGAGGTGAACTCTGATTTTCTCATTTCGCTGAGTGTGTCTCAAAAGCATTATCGATTTGCACAGTTCTCATGCACATGCATCATAGAATCCTGGTTAAGCACCAAAACGCTTTGCCTTAGCGAGAAAAACCTTTTAATGACATGTTATTCAAAATCATACTTTAAGCTTGAAGAACATTTATTCGCGTTTGTTTTCCCTTGAATTTGAAAGTTTCTCGCGTTTTGAGAGTTAAATACAACAGCTTTTGCAGGAAAAAGCTAAAGAGGACAGGGGATGCAGAAAGGTGCAATGATCATAGACAGCACTACAATATCATGCTGGATGCCATAAAAGCACATAAAAGGCTCATGACACCGAATTACATGGATTTTCAGCTCATTTCAGAAACAGTGTCACAAAAGCATAATGATTCAACAGTTTCTTGAATCTGCATCGCAGAGTCGCTGAAATGAACATAAACGAGAAACACCAAAAAGACACAACAACATGCTGCATGGCAAACAATATCGAAAAAGCTCAGGACACGGAATTACATGTATCTGTACTTTGAATTGCTCATTTCAGTAAAAGTGTCTCAAACGTATAATGATTCCACAGTTTTTCTTGAACCTGCATCAGAGAGTCGTTGTAATGAACCAAAATGCTTTGCGGGGCGAGAAACACCAAAAAGCCATGACAACATGGTGTATGACGAAACAACACCGAAACGGCTCAGGACACGGGAAAAGTACCTACTTTTGTTTACTCATTTCAGTCATAGTGTCACAAAAGCATTATTATGTTACAGTTCCTATGTACCTGCATCACAGAGTCGTGGTTAAGCACCAAAACGCTTTGCTTTAGCGAGAAAAACCTATTTATGACATATAATTTAAATCAAACTTTAAACTCTAGGTACACTCATTCGCGGATTATCTTCCCTTGAATCTGAAAGTTTCCCAGGTTTGGTGGTCAAATACCAGCGCTTTTGCAGGAAAAAGCTGAAGAGGATAGAGACAACACAGTAGTGCAATTGATCACAGAAAGGACAACAATGACATGCTGGATGTCGAAATAAGGCTCAGGACACGGAATAACACGTGCTTGTACTCTGAGTTGCTCATTTCAGTAATAGTGTCTTAAAAGCGTAATGATTCCACAGTTTTCTTGTACCTGCATCAAAGAGTCAGTGTAATGACCCAAAACGCTTTGCAGGGCAAGAAACACATAAAAAAACACAATAACATGCTGCATGACAAAACAACACCGAAAAGGCTCAGTACATAGAACAAATTCTGTGAACAAGTAATTTTCGTGATTGTGTCACAAATGCACTACTGATTTGTACAATTCTAATGCATCTGCATCATAGAGTCGTGGTTAAACACCAAAACGCCTTGCCTTAGCAAGAAAAACCAATTAATGACATATTATTCAAAATCATATTTTAACAATAAAAACAATACAGATCAGGACACAGAATTACATGTATTTGTACTCTGTTTTGCTCATTTCAGTATAAGTGTCACAAAAGCATAATAGTTCCTAGTTCTTTCCTGAATCTGCATCAGAGAGTCGCTTTAATGAACCAAAACGCTTTGCAGGGCGAGAAACACAAAAAGACTAAACAACATGCTGAATGAGACAAATCAACACCGAAAAGGCTCAGGGAACGGGAAAATGACTCTGATTTACTCATTTCAGTTAGTTTGTGACAAAAGCACAATTGTGTTACAGTTCCCATGAACCTGCATCATAGAGTCGTGGTTAAGCACTAAAAGCGTTTTGCTTTAGCGAGAAAAGCATTAAGATGACATATTATTTTAATCAAACTTTAAACTCTTATTCGCCATTGTCTTCCCTTGAATCTGAAAGTTTCTCACGTTTCGGGGTCAAATATCACAGCATTTGCAGGAAAAAGCTAAAGAGGGCAGAGAATGCTGAAATTCGCAATGACCCTAGAAAGCACTACAGTAACATGCTGGATGCCAAAACAATACAGATCAGGACACGGAATTACCTGTATTTGTACTCTGTTTTGCTCATTTCAGTATTAGTGCCACAAAAGCATAATAATCACTCGTTCTTTCTTGAATCTGCATCAGAGAGTCGCTGTAATGAACCAAAACGCTTTGCGGGGCGAGAAACACCAAAAAGACTAAGCAACATGCTGAATGAGACAAATCAACACCGAAAAGGCTCATGAAACGGGAAAAGTACTCTGATTTACTCATTTCAGTAAGTGTGTGACAAAAGCACAATTGTATAACAGTTCCCATGAACCTGCATCATAGAGTCGTGGTTAAGCACTAAAAGCGTTTTGCTTTAGCGAGAAAAGCATTAAGATGACATATTTTTTTAATCAAACTTTAAACTCTTATTCGCCATTGTCTTCCCTTGAATCTGAAAGTTTCTCACGTTTTGGGGGTCAAATATCACAACATTTGCAGGAAAAAGCTAAAGAGGACAGAGAATGCAGAAATTTGCCATGACCATAAGAAGCACTACAATAACATGCTGGATGCCAAAACAGCACAGAAAAGGCTCAGGACACGGAATTACATGTATCTGTACTCTGTTTTTCTGATTTCAGTATAAGTGTCACAAAAGCATAATAATCACTCGTTCTTTCTTGAATCTGCATCAGAGAGTCGCTGTAATGAACCAAAACGCTTTGCGGGGCGAGAAACACCAAAAAGACTAGACAACATGCTGAATAAGACAAATCAACACCGAAAAGGCTCATGAAACGGGAAAAGTACTCTGATTTACTCATTTCAGTAAGTTTGTGACAAAAGCACAATTGTATAACAGTTCCCATGAACCTGCATCATAGAGTCGTGGTTAAGCACTAAAAGCGTTTTGCTTTAGCGAGAAAAGCATTAAGATGACATATTTTTTTAATCAAACTTTAAACTCTTATTCGCCATTGTCTTCCCTTGAATCTGAAAGTTTCTCACGTTTTGGGGATCAAATATCACAACATTTGCAGGAAAAAGCTAAAGAGGACAGAGAATGCAGAAATTTGCCATGACCATAAGAAGCACTACAATAACATGCTGGATGCCAAAACAGCACAGAAAAGGCTCAGGACACGGACTTACATGTATCTGTACTCTGTTTTTCTGATTTCAGTATAAGTGTCACAAAAGCATAATAATTTCCCGTTCTTTCTTGAATCTGCATCAGAGAGTCGCTGTAATGAATCAAAACGCTTTGCGGGGCGAGAAACACCAAAAAGACTAGACAACATGCTGAATAAGACAAATCAACACCGAAAAGGCTCATGAAACGGGAAAAGTACTCTGATTTACTCATTTCAGTAAGTGTGTGACAAAAGCACAATTGTATAACAGTTCCCATGAACCTGCATCATAGAGTCGTGGTTAAGCACAAAAAAGCGCTTTGCTTTAGCGAGAAAAGCATAAAAATGACATATTATTTTAATCAAACTTTAAACTCTTATTCGCCATTGTCTTCCCTTGAATCTGAAAGTTTCTCACGTTTTGGGGGTCAAATATCACAACATTTGCAGGAAAAAGCTAAAGAGGACAGAGAATGCAGAAATTTGCCATGACCATAAGAAGCACTACAATAACATGCTGGATGCCAAAACAGCACAGAAAAGGCTCAGGACACGGACTTACATGTATCTGTACTCTGTTTTTCTGATTTCAGTATAAGTGTCACAAAAGCATAATAATTTCTCGTTCTTTCTTGAATCTGCATCAGAGAGTCGCTGTAATGAACCAAAACGCTTTGCGGGGCGAGAAACACCAAAAAGACTAGACAACATGCTGAATAAGACAAATCAACACCGAAAAGGCTCATGAAACGGGAAAAGTACTCTGATTTACTCATTTCAGTAAGTGTGTGACAAAAGCACAATTGTATTACAGTTCCCATGAACCTGCATCATAGAGTCGTGGTTAAGCACTAAAAGCGTTTTGCTTTAGCGAGAAAAGCATTAAGATGACATGTTTTTTTAATCAAACTTTAAACTCTTATTCGCCATTGTCTTCCCTTGAATCTGAGAGTTTCTCACGTTTTGGGGGTCAAATATCACAACATTTGCAGGAAAAAGCTAAAGAGGACAGAGAATGCAGAAATTTGCCATGACCATAAGAAGCACTACAATAACATGCTGGATGCAAAAACAGCACAGAAAAGGCTCAGGACACGGAATTACATGAATCTGTACTCTGTTTTTCTGATTTCAGTATAAGTGTCACAAAAGCATAATGATTTCTCGTTCTTTCTTGAATCTGCATCAGAGAGTCGCTGTAATGAACCAAAACGCTTTGCGGGGCGAGAAACACCAAAAAGACTAGACAACATGCTGAATGAGACAAATCAACACCGAAAAGGCTCATGAAACGGGAAAAGTACTCTGATTTACTCATTTCAGTAAGTGTGTGACAAAAGCACAATTGTATAACAGTTCCCATGAACCTGCATCATAGAGTCGTGGTTAAGCACCAAAAGCGCTTTGCTTTAGCGAGAAAAGCATAAAAATGACATATTATTTTAATCAAACTTTAAACTCTTATTCGCCATTGTCTTCCCTTGAATCTGAAAGTTTCTCACGTTTTGGGGGTCAAATATCACAACATTTGCAGGAAAAAGCTAAAGAGGACAGAGAATGCAGAAATTTGCCATGACCATAAGAAGCACTACAATAACATGCTGGATGCAAAAACAGCACAGAAAAGGCTCAGGACACGGAATTACATGTATCTGTACTCTGTTTTTCTGATTTCAGTATAAGTGTCACAAAAGCATAATAATTTCTCGTTCTCTCTTGAATCTGCATCAGAGAGTCGCTGTAATGAACCAAAACGCTTTGCGGGGCGAGAAACACCAAAAAGACTAGACAACATGCTGAATGAGACAAATCAACACCGAAAAGGCTCATGAAACGGGAAAAGTACTCTGATTTACTCATTTCAGTAAGTGTGTGACAAAAGCACAATTGTATAACTGTTCCCATGAACCTGCATCATAGAGTCGTGGTTAAGCACCAAAAGTGCTTTGCTTTAGCGAGAAAAGCATAAAAATGACATATTATTTTAATCAAACTTTAAACTCTTATTCGCCATTGTCTTCCCTTGAATCTGAAAGTTTCTCCAATATCGGGGTCAAATATCACAGCATTTGCAGGAAAACGCTAAAGAGACATCAATGAAAATCATACCGTTAGCTCTCACGCATTTGCTTTTGTTTTTTCATGTGTTGGTTGTCAAGTTTGACAGTCACTGCAGGAAAAAGCGAAGGAGAACAATGATAGGTGATCTGAATTTCTGCACAGTGATCCTCCTAGCTGACATTAAAACAAATTTAAGATTTTGCAAATTTAACCTGACCCACGTTGTTTGTTTGAACCAAAATAATTTTTAGAGCCAAACGAACGTGTGTATGACAAAATATTAAAAGCATTATAAGATGACACTGATTTGTATCTTTTCCTGTGTTTGCTGTTAGATAAGTGTATGAGTTAAATATGGTCGCTAGATGGCGCCCTTGATCAATTAACAAATTGAGTACTGTTCTGAGAAAAGGTTGCACTGTGCGTGCTGTACTGATTCAGAATCAGAATCAGAATCAGAATCGGTTTTTATTGCCAAGTATGCAACACATACAAGGAATTTGACTCCGGCAGTTGTTGTCTCTAGCACAAGAGGTACACACAAACATGATACATAAACATGACAATAAAAAATAGATAAATAAAAAGATGTGGATGTAGAAAAGGGCTGGGATAAAATGTGCATCAGAAATATTTACAGAATACTGGGATATTTACAATTGAAGGTGGAAAAGTGCAACTGTGCGGTCCGTAGTGCAGCTGTAAACTGTTTTAAAAAAGGTGCCAGTGTTAGTTACAGTTTTTATTATTTAATATGGAGACTGCAGACAGATAGAAACTACTCCTGTGCCGGCTTGTCCTGGTCCGCAGAGCTCTGAGGCGCTTGCCGGATGGGAGCATTTCAAAGAGTCCGTGAGCAGGGTGAGTGGAGTCCCTCACAATGTTTTCTGCACTCCTCTGAGTCCTAGAGC
The DNA here is from genome assembly GCF_033239565.1 of Halichoeres trimaculatus. NCBI lineage: Eukaryota > Metazoa > Chordata > Actinopteri > Labriformes > Labridae > Halichoeres > Halichoeres trimaculatus. Next base: position 154,202 of record NW_027437238.1, on the reverse strand, counting down.
AGTAGAGGTCCTGGATGGAGGGCAGGAGAACACCAATGATGCGCTCAGCAGTCCTCACAGTGCGCTGCAGTCTGAATCGGTCCTGCCTGGTGGCAGCTCCAAACCACACAGTGATGGAGGAGCACAGAACGGACTCGATGACTGCAGTGTAGAACTGCAGCAGCAGCTCAGGGGGCAGTCCATGTCTTCTCAGGAGGCGCAGGAAGTACACATCTGCTGCTGAGCCTTCTTGAGGATGGAGCTGATGTTCTGCTGATGATCGTGCCCAGGAATCTGAAGTTCTCCACAATGGACACCGGGCTGTTGAGGACTGTGAGGGGGGACAGGGCGGGGGATGTCTCCTTAAGTCCACTATCATCTCCACCGTCTTGAGCGAGTTGAGCTCCAGGTTGTTCTGTTTACACCAGAGCACCAGCTGATCCACTTGCTGTCTTGTAAGCAGTCTCATCACCATCCTGGATGAGACTGATGATGGTGGTGTCTGCGAACTTCAGCAGCTTCACAGAGGCGTCTGTGGAGGTGCAGTCATTGGTGTAGAGGGAGAAGAGTAGTGGCGAAAGGACACATCCTTGGGGAGTCCCTGTGCTGGTGGTCCGAATGTCCGAAATGGCCTGCCCCAGCCTCACCTGCTGACTTCTGTCAGTCAGAAAGCTGTAGATCCACTGACAGAGTGCAGGAGGCACAGTGAGCTGGGCCAGTTTGGAGCAGAGGGAGGGGGGGGGCACAGTGTTGAGGGCCGAGCTGAAGTCCACAAAAAGGGCACGTGCATAGGTCCCAGGACGTTCCAGGTGATGCAGGATGTAATGCAGCCCCAAGTTGACAGCGTCGTCCACTGATCTTTTTGCCAGATAGGCAAACTGCAGGGGGTCCAGCAGGTCCTTTGTGAGGGTCTTCAGATGGGCCAACACCAGCTGCTCAAAGGTCTTCATGACCACAGATGTCAGTGCGACAGGCCTGTAGTTATTTAGTCCTGAGATGGTGGGTTTCTTGGGGACGGGGAGGTGGAGCGCTTGAAGCAGGAGGGGACCTGTTGAAGAGCTGGGGGAAGACAGGAGCTAGCTGGTCTGCACAGGCTCGCAGACAGGAGGGGGAACCCCCATCAGGGCCTGGAGCTTTCCTGCTTTTTTTGTCCCTGCAGCAGCAGGGTCACTTCCTCCTCGCTCACTTGGAGGGTCTGGGGAGTGGGTGTGCTGGAGCCCCGGGGGTGAGATGGAGTTGAGATGAGGGGCTCAGTGTCAGTGGGTGGGGGGGGGCAGAGTGACTGCAGAGAGGAGAGGAGCAGGTGTGAAGTGGTCCCTTTCGAATCTGCAGTAGAAGGTGTTGAGGTCGTCAGCCATGAGACGCTGATATACACCCTGTTTGAGCAGTGTTCATGGAGTGCAAGAGCAGGGCGGCAAGACACCTGCAGTTCACGTGTCAGATTAAAGTCTTAAAAGTCTAAGCATAAAGATTAAGCTTGTAGTGGCACTGAATAGGGTTTTATGGAGCACCCAGAGCAGCAATGAAGAAACATATTATTGTACAGGTAGGAATATGTTTCAGTTAACACAAATAAGATAAATATAGATAACAAAGTACAACATATTGCTAGGCGCCGCTCTGTTGGTTATGGCTGCCTTTGCAGCAGCTCTCTCTTTTCTGTCCGTTTCTAGTAATTTTTTCGCCTCTTATTTTGTAATCTTTGTATTTGGAGTGGATCATTACTTTGTGTGGCTCATTTGTTGGTCATGGACACCAAACTTTTTGTGGCTCAGTGATATTTTTACTACTTTTGCTCCTGTGTTTGTCTAGAGATCCTACATGTAACCATGGCTGCATTTTTTACATGTGAACTCAGCTGTTTGCAGCCTGTAGCATGTCAACGCTAACTGGTGTAAGGCCTGATGTCTTGCTACAAGGTGAGGAGTAGGAGGTGAGGACGACGTGATGGTTCTCAGGTGTGAACTAAGAAGTGACGACATGGACCTGTTAGAGACCTAGACCTGTTGGATTCATCGTTATTGGATACGTAAGATCTATCTCCAAGCTATCCATGCTAACCCAGCGATAGAGGGAATTCCAGAGGGCAGAGTGCTATTCATGCTATTCACAGACATGGCTAACGAAGCTAACATCAGACACCAACGCCATGTTGGAAGAGCTTAACCTGAGTAGACAGGATACAGAAGACAGAGATGGAGCATGACTGAAAGAAGCTCAGTCCGGACCCTGTGGAGGTGGAGGCTGGCTGAACTGGAGAATGATAGACAAGCTGTCATCATCTTTTTTCTTATGGACCTTTTTGCACTTTCTTACTTTTGTTTTCTTGATTGCTGCTGCGACTTCAGTTTCGTTGTACTTGTTACAAAGACAATAAGTTCTATTCTATGGTGAGAAGTCAGAGTGGCACTGAAAACATACAGACCAAGAATTGGAGGAACTTATGGATAACAAAATAATAATAATAATAACAATAATAATAATAAAAATGAAAAGCCAACCAAAACACCAGAGATATTACTCCATTTTAAAATGTAAGACTTTAAACTTTAAAAAATCTCTGTTATTCTTCAATTGATTGAGTCTATGAGAAGTCAGAGTGGTACTGAAAACGTACAGACCAAAAATTGTCAGAACTATGGATAACAAAACAATTGAAAGCCACCAAATCAGAGGTGGGGTAGGGGGCTCTTCTCACACCCCTGTTTCTACGGTGCCCCCTGGGGCATGGGGTAAAAAAGGGATCCGCTGCCTTGGGTTCTGGGCAAGTGGCACAGCGGGGATCCTGCGGCGCCCCGGGGGATGCCCATGGCTTTATATTTACTTATTTATTTATTTATTTATTTATTTATTTATCTAATCCTTTTTTTTAATTAATTTTTTTTTTTTTTTTTTTTTGGTGAGTGAGGAGGAAAAGGGGTATTTCACCACCTGAGTGGCTGGAGGCTCCGAGTGTGTTGTGATATGGTGCTGCCGTGTTGTGATGTTGTTGTGTGGTCGTCTTGTGGTGCTGTGGTGTCGTTGTGCTGTTGTGTCAACGTATGGGTATGGATGGACAGAATGTTTATGTGCGGGTGTCAGGGTCCACGGTGGAGGGCTGGTGAGCTGGGGTACAGATGAGAGGGGGATAGGGGTGGGTTGGGACAGGGGGTTGTGTAAGGGGGACACTGGGTTTTTGGGGAGAGGACTTCTGTGGTCTCCGGTGTCTGGCCGGGTGTGCTGGGGGCTGGCACCGACTCGTGATGGGTGGTGGCCTGGGCTGGGTCTGTCCTCCTGGGTACCTGGCCGAACCCTCTCTCCTCGGGGGTGAGTGGCCCTTGGGCACAGGTGACCCCGGGTCCTACCCCCTACACTCGATAGGGGGCCCTGCGTCCAGCGGGGCCTGTAGGCCTCAGTCCCTGGCCCCCTGGGGTCCTCCCTCCGCAGTGTCCGGGGCCTGCCTCTAGCCTTCCCGGGACGCCCCCTCCTTGCCTCCTCCTGGGTTGGCGTGCTGCTGTCTCCATGGTGGTCTGTCTGGGCCCTGTGCTCTGTTGTGGCTGCTAGATGCCCGGATATGAGGGCTGTCTCAGTTCGCGTTTGGCCTCTGGGAACAGCGGGGCCACATCTGCATGATCACACCTTGGAATGATCACCTGACCTAAATCAAACCCAATATTCTGTACTGCCACCTGTACCCCGATATGTGTAGGTGAGTATATGCTTCTGTGTATTTTTCTATATACGTATATGTACCTTCTTACAATTGTCGTTGTTGTGCTCACTGCTACTCATGATTTCTCCAGTTCATTTCTCCACAGGTGCTTCTTGTGATTATGATGTCAAAGACCTCAGGATACTGCCTCTTTTCAGGCTCAGTAGCTGGTTGTTTATTTCTCCTGTCTGTAGTCATTTGTTCAGTTGTTGTGGTTGCTCTCTACTGTTGTTTTGTTGTCTCTCTCTGTCCCTCTGTCTAGTCTCTTCTCTACACTCTTTCCCTTTATCACTGTTTCTTAAGCAGTAATCTTCAAACTTGGCAATATACGGGAGGGAAACTGTATGGATACATGTATGCGTATGTATGTGCATATATACGTATGTGTGTGTGTATGTATATATATGTATAAAATATATGTCAAAAAACACTACTAAAGAGTACAATTTTAACACTCAAGGGGAGCCTTATACACTAACGGCTCCCTTTGGAAAAGCAAATGTGTTCTGCACAATACAGCAGCCAGACCATAATTCTGTTGTCGTGACAATGAACAGGACAAGGGGGAAAAAGAAAAAAAAAAAAGAAAAAAAAAGAAAGCCACCAAATCATCAGAGATATTACTCCTTCATTCTATAGTGTAAGACTTTAAACTTTTAAAATCTCTATTTTCTAAAATAAAATTTCTTGAATTTTTTTTTGTAAGTAGTCAGACTGGTACCAAAAACATACGGAACAAAATTTGTGGGAACTCATGGCTAACAAAAAAAATTAATGTTATTCCACATTAATCGCTTGGTTTCTTGTTTGTGAGAAGTCAGAGTAGTAGTGAAAACATACAGACCAAGAATTGTCAGAACTTATGGCTAACATAAAAACTTAAAGCCATCACAGCTATTACTCCTTTATTTTAGGATCTAAAATTTTTACTTTGAAAATCTCCGTTATTTTACAGTAAAATTGATTGCTGGTCAAGTCAAGGAGGGGAAGCTCATTTTTTCCAGCCTTCATCATAAATTCGATTATATATTTAAACGTAAATTCTACCCTCCATTCTTCTCAAGAAAATGATCTGTGACCCTGTCGTATCAACCAGGTGTTTTTTCCAGGGATTTTACCAGTGTTCTCTCAATGGCCAGCAGAGCTAGACTGCTAAAAGGGTCTTGGCCCATTGTGTTGTGGGTGTTAGACTTGAGCCGCTTTAAACAGAAGCTCTTCTCTACACCTGCAGGCTGTAAGTGTGAGTGACGGGGGAGACACTCGGCAGCTGTAGCTGTAGCTGTATTGGTGAAAAGAGAGAGAATCTTTAAACACAATGCTCGTCGTTTTTAAGAAAGGTATATTCGCTTGGGATCGCTAAAGCCACCGAATCAGTCCAGAACAACTGAATGTACAACTGAGAAGATGCTCCGGTGGAGGGTTATACTTCAAGATCAATGACTGGCTCATTTCACTGTCAATCAAAAAGGGATTCGGCCTCTGACAGATCATCCAATCACCATGCAGAAGCCCAGCGTCCAGGCCAGCCCACTGTCTCATAGACCCCCAGAGACGCTTCGTGTCCGAGGACGAGACAAAGCCCAGCGTTTATCCAATAACCGTCCAGTTTCCACAGTGGAACAACCCGCTTCTCCGTGAAGTCAGAAGACGCCCAGCGTCTGACTGTGTTTAAGCGCTGAGATGCTGCGGGGATGAACGAGGAGGAGCTTAAGCCTGTTACCTGTGATAGGTAGCTGATTCTGAACAAAAGATGAAGGAATTCATTTTGTCAATGAAATGTACACACAGCAGTACATGGCACCACTTTTTGGGGGCCATTTTAGGGGAAGCTGAGCTTCCCTTGCAGTCTTAGAGCAATCGCCGCTGATATACACACACACACATATATATATATATATATATATATATATATATATATATATATATATTAGGGCTGTCATTTTAACCAGTTAATTAGATTAATTAATGACACCGCAAATTAACGGGTTATAAAAATGAACGCAGATTAATCTGGATCCCAAACATGCAAGGCTTTCAAAGACGCACTTATTTTCAAATGCCTAGCATTTACAAACCGTTTGTCCTACATGGAAGAAGTGGTGTTCTCGTCAGATTTTCAAATTTCGGACGGTCCCTGAATGTATCACACCTGACGTCAGCAACATGCTTTGCACCGGGGGTTAGAGAGAGCACTGTTAATGGGACTGCCGTCCACATCTCGTTTATATATGTCCTTTTTGAAAATCTACAGAAAATCAATTCTGTAAAAAACAGGTCATTTAACACTTTTTACTGCATCAAACAAGCCCTGAATGATCGATAAATGTCATGTATTTAAATCTAAAGAATTCTTTGAAAATTTCCTTATATATATATATATATATATGTATATATATATATATATATATATATATATCAGAGGCGAACCGTGGCCCCAGCCACTGGGCCTTCAGTAGGACCATGGGACCACACGTGGCAATAAACAATCAAAAAAAGAAATAAAAACAATAGCCAGAATCATGTGACATGGAAGTTTAGTATATTGATAGTTTTGTGGGATTAAATATTTATCATGTGCTTGAACACTGCAACACCTAACACAAATTCAAACAATTAAAAACAATTAAGATATAAAATTGAAAAAAAATACAAAAAAAAAAACAAGTTTCAAGTAATCCAGCAACCACTCCATTACTTTCTGCCATTTCTCTTCACGTTCTGCCAACTAGATCTTCTCTTTTCTCCTCTCTCACTCACAGCTACAGTTGGGTGCTGATCCATGAAAGTGATACTCCAGGATGGAACAAGGTTTAGGGCAGAAATTACCCCTACAGCAGTGTTTTTGTGCAGCAGAAGCCCAGAGCGCTCGCACCAAACACCCCCTCCCTGCTCCTCTGTTGGTTTCCTCTGCACTCAGACGGAGCCATATTTTACTTGATCAAAAACACAAATAAACGGACTCCCACAGAAAAAATCTGATATCGGTCTGCATTCACGCTTTGTGTAGAGCACTTTCAGCGCGTTACTTTTCACACAAAAACACCGCTAAATAAGGCTCTAGTTCTCATAGTGTCTCTTCGTCCTGACAGACTACCTGCGTTTATTTATATCTGGAACGCCACGGACTGACACTAAGTGGCGAGAGCCTCGTAGCCAGCTGTGGCTCTGCAGCAGAGATAGCGCCGTTTTACGACACCATGAGAACTAGAGCCTTATTTAGCTGTGTTTTTGTGTGAAAGTAACGCGCTGAAAATTCTCTAAATAAAGCGTGAATGCAGACAGATATCAGATTTTTTCAGTGAGTCTCTTTATTTGTGTTTTTGGTCAAGTAAAATATTGCCCCGTCAGAGTGCAGAGGGGCAGGGAGGGGGTGTTTGGTAAGTATTCGCGATTCCCCGGGAGATGACAGGTATGAGCCCGCCCACAATTTAACAAAATATGATTGGCTAAGACAACTGTCATTGTCAAATTGTGTCCACATTCGCTTGAGTTACACAGGCATTCGTTGCAGTTACTGAAGGCCCTACCTGCCAGAATGTGTCGCTGATTTACAAAGATACCATCAAAGGGATAATTGTGATTGGTCCATTTTCCATTTCGTTATATTAACCCCATTGTTTGCCAGGACAAGTTTATAAAAATAATATAAAACTCATTGCTATGATTTCATTGAGTAAAATAAATAAATAAAAACAAAATAAAACAAAATAAAGAAATAAAATAATTATTTAGGAGTACAAAAATTCTTTCAATATTTTTTATTAGGCCTTCACTGAATACCTTGAAGGCCCAGTGGGTTCCCCACTGATATATATATAATTTTGATCAACATGTAACCCAGACAAATATGTCAATAAATAAATAAAATAGTCACAAGGTCATAAGAGATGTTACAATTCAAAAGATTAAAAGGAATCAATAAATAAAAGTTGTATAAATATGGTTAAAATTGTATTTCATGTATGTGTTAAAAAGGTTTAAAATCCCGTCAAAGTAAACGAGTAATGATTATCAGTTAAAAACGAGTGAAATACAAAATGTTTTCATGTATTTTATTTTGTTTTTATTGTGAAAGAGCTAAAAGGAAGTGCTGTGTACACAACCCTTGCCGATCAGTTTTGTATTCGCTTTACTAAGAAACCGGAAGTGGGATGCGCTAGCTTGACCTGGAGAGACGCAATTTGAATCTGCCATGTGGCTGCTATTTTTGAGTAATTAGAAGAGTTTTCTGGACTTTTAGCTCTATGGTCGTCAATGAACACTCGTCTATTGCTTTTGGATTAACTATGGATAATTTCTGCCCGAAGTCTGCCCTGCAGTAGGTTGTTTAAAGAACCTTTGAAGCAGTTTAGCACCGTAGCTTGTAGCATTCACTAGTCCAGCGGATGTAGCGCCGCCAACGGACTAGTTTTGCTCAGTCAGCTTTCTATGGAGACTTCTTTCTCATCATTCCGGACTGGATATGAAGATTGGTCGTTCTCAAAGTGCTAATAGACTGCTGGAAAAGTTCAAAGTGTGGATTTTATCTTTGCTTTCCTGGACATCGCTTGCTAAAGGCTAACCCTACATTCGCCAAAGTGGGAGGACCGAGCTGCCATCTGAGGACACTGTTTGGATTTCTCTTCACGTGAACTTGGACTGGAGGCTGTGAGTACTGACTGAACTACAAGCTCAGGGTTTATTTTGGTTTGCTCCTAGAGTAAAGCAGCCATTAAGTTTTGGGCCTCACCGCAGGCCAGCAACTATAGGGTTTTTCTAAACTTAATAACCAGGCAGGTGTGAGTGTGTGTGGCCCCTTACATAGGTTATTATTTTAAGTTAAGAAACATATTATTTCAAGTTAAGAAACGTATTATTTTAAGCCAAGAAACTGAGAAAATACAGATTTCAGGAGCAATTATGATTTATTGTTGTTTACTTGTTATAATGTTGATTTTAAAAATGTTCTGTAAACTGGAAGTTTGCATTTAACTTAAAAGTATGATCATTTAATCTGATCTTGGTTTCTCTGCATGTAAGATCGTAATAAGAGTGGGTATCGAATATTAAAGGGACACTTGGGATTTTTTACACAGTAACATAGAAGAAGCAGTATCTCTTCATTAGCTCTCAATATAAAATTTAAGAACCTAGAGGCCCTTTCCTAATATAGTGGGTAAAGGTGGGCTACAAATATGACTAAAGCACCTGATAATGTAGCAAACATAAGAGAATTCTACATAATCATTTGCATGCATCTCCAAAAACAATTGAAACTGATTTACTGCACAAGTGACACAATGATGTGAAGATTGAACAAGTAGTTTTGAGAATTTCAATTCTGATCTGAGAAATGAACCAAAGCAACTGAGAAAAACTACAATAGTTGCATACGAAAAGGGTCCTAAAAAGTGGGACGGCTCGTCTCGTTTATTTGGGGATCTTTCCCGGGATAAGTCAGTGGAAACACCACAAAATCCATGCCTTACCCAGACGAACCGAACTGGTCTGCTTGGTGGAAATGCGGTTTTAGAACCACCCTCTCATCTGAATATTATTTTCTGCTGTATTTCATGCTAGCAGTGTCTGCTACATAAGATAAGACATAAGATAAATAACCGTGAGAGTAGAGGGCTTTTATTTACTTATTTATCAATATTTAATTCTATTTCCACATTTATGTGGGTGCTTGACGTGACGCTCCATTTTGTGTCCTTTGTGACAAATATAAGTAATAATTTATAATACTTGATTAAAACCCCTATTTTTTCCTTTACAGTATAAACTTCCAGAATAAATACATCTGTAGTTAATGAGCTTTAAAATTCAAGTATGAAAATATACTCCCACCGAAAAAATCTGATATCTGTCTGCATTCACGCTTTATTTAGAGAATTTTCAGCGCATTACTTTCACACAAAAACACAGCTGAATAAGGCTCTTGCTCTCATCGTGTCTTAAAACGGAGCTACCCCCGCTGCAGAGCCACAGCTGGCTACGAGGCGCTCGCCACTTAGTATATCAGTCCGCGCGCACGGTGTGCCAGATATAAACAAACGCAGGTAGTCTGCCAGGACGAATCATGCAATAACAACGTAAAGATGAGTGATTATGAGAGCGAGGACGACCTGCCGTTCACTTTGCATTCCATTCCTATATTGTTTATATCTGTTTGTTTATATCTGGCGTGTCTTTTTGAAAAAAATATCTGAAATTATAAGTTCAGGTTCTTTCATTCTCCTTGTTTCAAGGAAGATGTCTTCTAATGTTTCTTTGAGTTCTATTTTATTAATGGTCTTTCAACCAATATTAAAAGGAGATATGCCTTTTTATGTTGCTGTTGCACTTTAAGTTGATTTTTGGTTCATTGTTAAATTTTAAAGGAAGGAGATATGCCTATATAGGGTGCGCGTCATTTTAATTATATTTGCCTTACCCCACATGGAGAGATAAAGTGGGGACCACCGTGTCACATCAGCTCGCAAGCTCTCTGTTAAAGGGTCAAAAATTTTTTTAATCAAATCAGCTAGCACAGGTGGAAATGTAATACCTAGATACTTAATGCCTTTCCTACCAAATTGGAAGAGAGATTTAGGGCAGTATGGTGTAAGAGGAAGAGCCTCAGACTTTGACCAATTTACTTTAAAACCTGAAACGGGAGAAAACCTATCTATAATTTTAAACAGGGAGAGGAGAGAGGATCTGAAACAAATAAGAGAATGTATATAGCATTAATTTATGGCGATGCTCTCCAACTAAAATGCCTGGAAATGTAGGCTCACTGCGGATAGCCACTACTAATGGCTCCAGCGCAACAGCAAAGAGCAGGGGAGAAAGAGGATCTAGTGCCTCTAGTGCCTCTACCTAGTTCAAATGGAGAGGATATGACACCATTAGTGAGAACAGAAGCTGTGGGATGAGTGTAAATAAGGCTGACCCAATCTATGAACCTCTGGCCAAAACCAAAAGACTCCAGGGCAGAGAGCAGGGGTGCTTCCCAATGTGCCAAAATGCAGTCTCCTATCTCCTCTCTCCTCCGCGACACCGGAAGTACTTTGTGAGCAGCCATGTTGGAGGACATTTCAAAGCGCCAAATGTGCTCCGAGGAGAGAGGAGAGAGGAGACTGAGCTGGAGGAGGCATAATCGAGGAAACACAAGAGCAGGCTTCGCGGAAGTCTTTTCACTGACAGACACGCCCCCTTGTGACGTATCAGAGCCGACTATAAAGCGTCGGCTGTCCACATGTGTGAAACGTGAGCTCCATGGAGCAAGATAAGCTGTCTAAGTGTAAAGTCTGGCTCACACTACAGGATTCTCGCCCCGATTTAACCCAGATTCGGTCCTCCCGACAGTTGGGGAAGAAATCTGGTCGTGGACTAAAATCGGCCGACGTTTGGGCAAGATTATCTTCTAGTGTGAGCGGTTGACAGATGAATCTTTAGCCCCACGATCGTCTCACAGACTCGTCGGAGCCGCCCCGATAATTTTCATGTTTGATATTTATCTGGATGATTACAACATTCATTCTCACTGAGGATGACAACAGACAATTAGAAAGTGCCCCAGAGACCGGACAACAGACAACACACACAAGCTGAAAGTGAAACTCAAAGGCTCCGGGTCAGCTGACTGCGCACTCCACTGGCCCACTCGAGCAAGTTCAATAATAACTTTAAAAATAACACATAACCACGCCATTTTCATACAGTAGCAAACTGTTGTTTTATCAGTGATGGGTGTGAGATCATGCCATTATTGGCTGATACAGGAACAGTTTCACCTCTGTCCTTCTGTGTGCGCGTAATGGATGAAAGGCACCGCTGCAGACAGCTCCACTTCTCTCTCCTCCTGTCCCACCAGTGAGCTAAGCAGTGCTTATAGCAGAATAAACACATTATTTATGAACACAAAGTGGCCCCAATATAAGACTTAAAAACTATCAATCTGGGCCTGGGAAAACGTGACATTTTTCTTTTTCATTCATAAACATATTCATGTTAAACTGATCTAAAAGTGAATATGAATTTTCTGCGGTTGAGCGCCCTGTTGTTTACATTATTTTCCTTAGTTTAGTTTGTCTCGTGCGTTCAGACCGGTTTATCCAGCTGTGACGCCGTCATCACTAAAATACGTAGCTTCATGTGATGCTCCGGAGGAGAGGACATCTCAATGCTCATAAAATGAACCTCCTCGTCTCCTCTCTACTCTCTTCGTTTCCTCGCGTCTCTGGCATGCATCTCTGGTGGGCGGGACTAAGACGCAAGTGGAGGAGGCGAGTGGAGGAGGCGAGTGGAGGAGGCGAGGATGGAACTTTGGAGCTTTGAGGAGCACCCCAGGAACTGCCACTCAACCCTTTCAAAAGCCTTCTCGGCGTCCAAGGAGATGGCTGCCACAGGGGAGGTGTATATGGAGATAATTTTGTTTATTTATTATTCAATCAAAAAGAATAGATTTGAAACCAAAAAAAGAGATTTGTAATCAAAAGACAATAAGTAGGAAATGAAAAAAAAAAGTTGAGATCAAAACAGAGCAGGTTGCAATTGAAAAAAAAAAGTTGAGATCAAAATACAACAGTTTGCATTTGAAAAAAAAAAGTTGAGATCAAAATACAACAGGTTGCATTTGAAAAAAAAAAAAAAGTTGAGATCAAAACACAACAGGTTGCGATTGAAAAATTAAACTGAGAACCTATTTCTTTCCATTTTGCTTATAAATCAGCCCTCTTTGCTTTCAAGTTGAAAACCTTCTCTTGCAAATCATTCCTTTTTGTTTGCAAACTCCAAAGTTTTGCTTGCGAATTCTACTGCACTTACTGGGCGGGGCCTACGCTGGTGGATGACAGAAAAGTTTCTATTGGTTGGTTTGACCTGGCTTTACCGAGTGCGAGCGCCAGCTACCACTTCCTTACACAACACCTGGAGGTAAGTTGATAGCCTCTCGCTAGAGTCTGCTGTACACTTACAAAAACAACAACAACACAATATAATGAATTATAATGACCTACTGCTGCAAGCACGCTTATTAGCATGGTTGTCTCTGCTAGTCACGGCCTGAGCATAGTTACATTAGCTAAGATAGTGAGTGATTAAAACACTGTTCCACGGTACACGCGGGGGCATGGTTCCTACACCACAGCACAGGGTTTCTCCCAGTGTATTATAAGCCTGGCGGGCCCGCCAGGCTTTACCTGCCTCCCAACACCAGGCTAAGCTTTTTAATTCACTTTTGGCACTCCATAAACACATGATCAGGTGTCTTTTTCATCACCTGACAACGTTACAACTTCGTTGAGCAGAGTTGCACCTAACCAGACATGTCACGGACGTATAACGTATAACATTTATGTATAACATTTTAACACCAGTCAAAGCAGAGTGAGACTGCTCAAGACACTCTTGAAATGTTGTTCAACCAATCACATAAATAAATAATTATAATACTGTTTGCACTAAAAACTTCAGGACAACTGTCTGGTGTAGCATTATTTCGTCTCTCTCTGTCTCTCTCTGACACACAGTGACACACGCCTTCCTCCGGTCAGTTGCCATGACAACGTGACTCTCACTGATCAATTGTTTGACCTGAGTGAAAACAAACACGAGCCCTACGAGCTGAAAAATCAAACGATGGATCATTTTCACATGTGGTGAAAGCATCTAAGCTCACAGAAGCTTTGAGCTCTGCGCTAACAGCTAGCAGCCATGCGACAGCGGCCAGCTGAGCCTTGCCGAGCCGCGTCTCAGTTCTCGTTAACGGCACCGCGGCCCGCTCTGTGCAGACCTCTTTGCCAGCCGGTGAAGCAGCGGTCTGCTGAGCATGACGTCCGTCAAATGCAACCTGTTGTATTTTGATCTCAACTTTTTTTTTTTCAAATGCAAACTGTTGTATTTTGATCTCAACTTTTTTTTTTCAATTGCAACCTGCTCTATTTTGATCTCAACTTTTTTTTTTCATTTCCTACTTATTGTCTTTTGATTACAAATCTCTTTTTTGGTTTCAAATCTATTCTTTTTGATTGAATAATAAAGAAACAAAATTATCTCCAAAGGTGTAGTCCTGACAGACCCACTTTATATCAATAAACCTTCTGATATTGTCTGCAGAACAGGGAGGATGTATAAAGCCAACCTGGTCAGGATGGATCAGGGAAGTTATAACTTTGCATAGTCGGTTGGCTAAGATTTTGGATGATATTTTACTTATCGCAGGACGTCAGACTTATTGGTCTATAGTTTTTGAAATCCAAGGGATCTTTACCAGCTTTTGAAATAAGAGTAATAGCAGCCTCTGTCAAAGAGGGAGGAAGTCTGCCCTTGTCAAATGCTTCATTATAAGTTTCTAAAAGCAAAGGTGCTAGCTCTGCAGAATATGCTTTATAAAACTCTGCTGTAAAGCCATCTAAGCCTGGAGCTTGTGTGACCGCAACTGTACCGTGCTCAAGCACAATTCCCTTCCGTGCTTCGGCACGCTTCGAAGAGGTGGGCACAGTTTACTTCATGCACGAGCACAAGCACGCGGACAGCGCGTGCGATCCATTACGTATAATCACAGCGAGCGCATCTCTCGACGATCATTTTAAACAAAGCAGGGTGTTAGAGGGCTGTGTCGGGCAATAATGACTTAATATAAGTCCTAAAGTCTCTAAAGTTGTAGCAGTGCTCTCTGTGTCTCATTGTGCTGACTCTGATGAGATCGTGCTTCATGTAGCCTAAACAGATGCTTCACGATGACGAAGGCGGGCAGTACGCGTGTCTGATACCCGCTAAAGTCTTGTTCATATTGGGGTAGTGTGACCGCCGGCCGTACTCTCCAGCTGGGGAACAGCGCTGCAGGGGGGCAATCGTGCTTAAGCACGGCACGTTTTGGATGGCCAGTGTGACCGCGTCCTAAGAAAACTATTCTCATGAACTTGCAATCAAAACAGGCAATAAATATTACATTCTGGAAAAACCTCCTTGCCGACCACATATCAATGGAAAATCTAACTGAATCAAACAGGCAAAGGACCGAAGACCAGGACTCAATCTGGCAACCTTTTCTAGCACATCTATATTCCTAACCAAAGATCCCTCTCATGTAAGCTAGTACTGCCCCCTCGTGCTCTGTTCTCTCGTTTTTTGTTTTTTTTTCTTCTGGTTGTTTTTTTTTTTCTTTTCCCTCTCCTCTACTGGTTTTATATACCATAGATTCCTGAGAACTAAAGGAGAGGAAATAGCACAGCTTCATGGGTCCCAAAGGAGGTAAATATACTCTGGTGATGGTGGTCGGGGACATCTTTCCACCTAGATACCCAGGTTAACCCACTACCTTGTGGGGCTAACTGGCCTAGCGGCCTCCTCTGGGGTGCTGCGGTGCTCGGTGCCTTCCCTCCTGTTCCCTGTGGCTGCTGGGTCCATGTTCAGTCTGCAGGGTCTGGGGATGGCGCTGGCCTCCTCTTGCGGTGGTGCCTTGGCTGGCCCTGGGGCTTGGGTGTGGTGGGCTCCTCTGCACCCGTGTCTTTCCTTCCTGCTGTCCGCCCTGCGGCCCCTCCCCTCCTCCTTCCCCCTCACCTGCTCCCCCCTCTCCCCTCGCGGGGGGTTGGGGGCCCCTGGCCGCCAGTGGGTCGGCCGCTGGGGCCTGGCATACCTCCAGGGGGGGCTGCGACATCTGGGCTGTACCACTGGGTCTGGGTGGGGCGACTCCAGATCCTGCCATGAAGCAGGAGACAATGGCGGTGGGTGTCCCCTGGTGCTGGTCCTACCTCCCCCGGTGGCTCGGGCAGGGGGTGGGCACCAGGGACTCGATGTTTGGGTGCCCTGGGGTCCTCCCCTGGGGGGCAGTGCCCTTGGGGTAGCCCGCCTGAGGTGGGTCCCTGGTGTGCGCTGGGCTGGTGGTTCTGGTGCTCTGCGGTCTACGGGCACATTCATAACACTTAGGGTTCTGGGGGTGGGGGGTAACAGGGAGAGCGACCAGCCCGACCCCTCTGTCTTTTCCGTCCTCCTGTTTTAACTGCACTACATACATTACTTGGAGTAGGGAAGGGGGTGGTTGGGGGGATTGGTGGGTGGGCGCAGTCTGTTTTAGGCTGTGGCCACTTTCTGCTCCCCTCCCGCCTGCCCCACCGATCCTTTGTTTTTAATGCAACACAACATCCACTTTTTTGGGCCAGGCAGGGAGAGGGGGGGTTGGTGGACCCCCACTCGACCTGTTCTTCCCCAGTTTTAATGCACCACATTACACCTAGCTGCACTATTCACGGTGTAGGGATAATGTAGCCTGTCTGGGACCAGGTTACAGAATAGTGAGGGGGTTGGTGGGGGTTGGTGGTATAGAGTTTGTCACTGGCATAGGCTTGGTGTGGCTGTGGGGGTTGGGCCTCGCAGGTCATGACTTTGTAGGGGGCGGGTGGCGCCGGCGGCTTCCGTGGTTCGGCTGGGCTCCAAGAGCTGCGGGTCTGGCGCAGGCCCTAGGGGGCTGGTAGGCCCGGCTGGCTCACGTACCCCTTGGTGGGCTGCAGTGCGTGATCCTTCGGTCTGTTGCTCGCTAGGGGCCTTGGCATGACGGGCTCCCTATGGGGTGCTGTCCTGTGCAGGTTGCCGGGGGGCTACCCTGTTGCTTGGGCAGTGGTCTCCAAGGCCTCCCATGGCCTCGGATTTTCTGGGGGACGGGCCGGGACCTCCATCTCACCGCTACATGCCCACATCTTGCCCCACCTGGCCTGGCTGTGGTTCGTGGCCTCCCCTCTGTGGAGGGGTCTGGTCCTGGGGGGGCTGGCTCTTGGGTAGCTTGGGGCCTCCGGCCTGCCGCGGGGGTGGCTGGGTGCTGGGGGTGGGGGTGGCTTAGGGCCAGGCAGAAGGGTGGTCGGGGAGGGCGGGTGTGATCTGCAGGGGGGGCCGCTGCTCTAGGCCCTGGGTGCTGTCTTTGGTATCGGCGGGGAGGCAGGTCCCGGGGTTGTCCCTGGGCCTGGCGGTTTGGGGACTGTGTGGGGGGGCCCGGATGCCCTGGTGGCCAGGGGGGCGCCCCTGGCTGTGTTTTACTTACTTGGATATTCGGTGACCACCTCACACGCATGCAGATACTCAAGCTTCTGGCGAGACTAACTAAGAGTTTTGATAGATCCCGTCAGAGCATGCTGAGTCGGGTACTATTACACATCTTCTCACATCCTGTGATGCATGCCACTTCTTCTCCTATCCACGTAGGCCCACACTCCCCACACTATCAAGACCCCACATTTCTGGTGCCCCTGGTTTCGTACAACCTTTACTTCCTGTATTGCATTAGCCCAGCACTTGAATTGCTATCTTAAATCAACAATAGTAGACGTTTGTCCTCCCTTCTGTTTGTCTTGTCTCGTCCTGCCTGTCATTATTTCCCCTTCTTTTACACTGTGGTGTGGCACGGCCCTCCCCTATAGCTCACATCAGGGGTTAAATAAAGTTTAGAATGATGGAGTAGCCTACAGGGAGGGCTGGTGATGGTCACTATAGCAGTTAATCTGACTGCTAGAAAAAAAATGCATTGGTCTTTTCAACGCTGTCATATGACACAGTGCTCAGCAGAAAAGATAATGCAGACAAGGGGAAAAGAAGAAAAAAAAAAAAAAAAAAGGAAAAGTTAATCTAGCAGGCGAAAAACTTCATAATTCTAACAACACATTCTTTCTGTAAGGACACCGACACAAAGGAGAAGGCATGGACTAAAGGCGCTTAAGTTTGGAGAGGGCAAGATGAGCTTAACATTAGAGGTGTCCCAGTCCGATATTAATATCGGATATCGGTCCGACATGCAGTCTATTCCAGACTCCGCTCCTGCTGTTTTTATTTGATTTACTTAGGTTATTTTCTGGGTCTTCTAATTTATTCTTTATTTTATTCAATTACTAGTATTTTTTATGTTTAATGTTAAAATTTCTGTTTCCCATTGGTTAATAATAAATGGGTCAGTTTTTCCTCATACCTACTGTTGCTGACTACTGTTCTTTGTTTGAATAATATCACTTAATCAAGCCTTTTCCAACATGTCAGACATACTACAAAATAAGTAATCAAAGTAGGCATGTTTAATGCTGATATCATATCGGATAAATATCTGTATCGTATCGGAAATGAAAATGTAATATCGGGACATCCCTACTTAACATACTAATCAATTACCATGAAGGTGTGTCGTCGTGGGTGGGATTCCTGCTGAAATGTGGTTTTCCTGTGATCTTGTAATCTCGGGTATCCAGATGCTATGGGCTCTGCGCTGCTCTGCTCTGCGCTGCTCTGCTCTACGCTGCTCTGCTCTACGCTGCTCTGCTCTACGCTGCTCTGCTCTACGCTGCTCTGCGCTGCTCTGCGCTGCTCTGCGCTGCTCTGCGCTGCCCTGCGCTGCTCTGTGCTGCTCTGCGCTTCTTTTAAGCACTAAATCCTTATGTGAGGACGATGATGCTGCAGTGCTACTTTCGCTCTCGCCATTGTTGTTTCGTACACAGCAGGAAGCGTCATATGTCATTGTGTCTCTGTACTGTAAATACCGTGAAATGACAAATTTATATTGTCAAAAAAATTATACCAGTATTGTTGTAAATGGTATGATATAGCACACCCCTGATGCTGCCACTGTTAATTTAACAACGTGCACTTTGTGAAAAGTTCTATATATTTCACAATGATCTTATGTTCTCTTCTACAGTTTTTCACACTTGTGTTTGGTGTTAGTAGTATTGGTGTTTGGTCATCTACTTCATGCAAAACAAATCTGTTGTACAAACACACTGGAAACAAATCTTTTATTTATGTATTTGTGTATTTTTTTAATTTAAATTTCAGAACATTGTCACATTCAAACGCTTATATATCCACAGGTATCATGCTGGTGTTGGTCATGAAAGATGTTTGACAATAGTAAGGAGAATATGGCCTAAAAGGGAGTGAGTGACCCAAATAAATCGTAAACATAATTATATATTTATAAGTGCTGTCAGGCAATTAAAAAATTAATCTAATTAATTACAGGATTTGTAATTAATTAATGTAATTAATCACATTTTAATCTCACATCTGCTTAAGGTCCCAAAATAAAGAATCTGAATTCCAGGACATTAGAATTACATTAAAAGACATTTATAAAAAAGGTGGGAATACATACAACACATTTTGAGGTACCCTGAGGCATAAGGAACAAATGAAAAAAGTGTTATGGTTCTATCTTTACAAAATCTACACAGTCCTGCACCTAAGGTAAGCTGATTTGATTTTTAGGACGTTTTTTGCTTCTGTTCACATTTTTAATCGTTGCAGTATGAACTTCTATACTTCTATGAGGTCAGGAGAACCAGGGCTAAAGGCTAAAAACTGTGAGGAACTATGTACAAAACACTTTTTTCAAGTCTTGGATCAAAGAAAAGTGAAGTATTCTCAGTTTAACATGCTCTGAACACACAAACTGTTGTCATTGGTGCAGAGCAGCCCCAAGCTGAAACATGACACCAGGAAGATGGAAGGAAATTTTCAAAGAATTCTTTAGATTTAAATACAAGACCTTTTTCAATCATTCAGGGCTTGTTTGATGCAGTAGAGAGTGTAAAATGACCTGTTTTTTACAGAGTTAAGCTAGAGCAAACGGTTGATTTTCTGTAGATTTTCAAAAAGGACGTGTGAATAAACGAGATGTTGATGGCCGTCCCCTTAACAGCGCTCTCTCTCCCCCCCCGGTTCAAAGCATGTTGCTAGGTGTGATACATTCAGGGACCGTTGGAAATTTGAAAATCTGACGAGAACACCACTTTTTTCATGTAGGACAAACGGTTTGTAAATGCTAGACATTTGAAAATAAGTGCGTCTTTGAACGCCTCCCGGGTTTGGGATCCAGATCAATCTGCGTTAATTTTTATGATGCGTTAATTTGCGGTGTAATCAATTAATCTAATTAACGCGTTAAAATGAAAGCCCTAATATTTATATATAAATAGAAAATAGAATAGAATAGAAAATACTTTATTTATCCCCTAGGGGAAATTCAGGAGTCACAGCAGCAATCAAGAAAACGAAAGTAGGAAAGTGTATAGAAAGTGCAAAAAGGTCTACAAGAAAATAGATGACGACAGCCCGTCCACCACTCTCCAGCCCAGCCAGTCTCCACCTCCACAGGGTCCAGGACTGAGCCTCCCCAGCAGTCTGTTCAGTCTCTGTCTCCTGGATCCTGTCTGCCCACAGCAGGCGAAGCTCCTTCAATGTGGCGCCGGCTTCCGATGTCAGCTCAGTCAGCCATGTCCGTGAACAGCATGATGCCACACTGCCCTCCGGCAGCCCCTCTGCTGCTGGGCTAGCACGGCTAGCTCGTCCATCCCCCGGAGCTAGATCCCACGTTCCCAACAACGATGGATGGAAGGACAGGTCCACGTCGTCACCTCCCAGCTCACACCCGAGGACCAGCACGTCGTCCTCACCTCATCCTCCTCACCTCGAGGGAAATCATCAAGCCCTGCTACAGTTAGCATTGACATGCTACAGGCTGCTAACAGCTAATTTCACATGTAAACAATGCAGCCATGGTTAGATGTAGGATCTCCAGACAAACACAGGCGAAAAGTAGTAAAAATATCGCTGAAGCCACAAAAAGTTTGGTGTCCATGACCAACAATGAACCATACAAAGTAATGATCCACTCCAAATACAAAGATGACGAAAAAGAGACGAAAAAAATTACAAGAAATGGACAAAGAGAGAGCTGCTTCAACAGGCAGCTACTTGGGCAGCGCCGAGTGTAGTGTAGTGTTGTTCTTGGTGTTGTAAATGATATAGATTTTAAGTATAATGTTGGGCTTTCCAAGAAATGTGTTTTAGGTGTTTGATCAGTTTGTGAGAAAAGGTGCAAATGTTCACAAGCTGGTCCATGCTGGTCCAGGCGATGCTACCCTCACAGCTCAGTCAGCTCCGGAGGTCCTGTAAAAACAGAAACAAAAGGTCACAACAAATGATTTCACTTGTAGTCCAGTTTGGATGAGGATCAAAGGGGCAGGGGAAACACAGGGTCTTGGAGCTTATGGAAAGAGGAAAGCAACAATTTAGGCTCAAAGTTACTACTGGTATCAAAAGACTATGCAAATATACAGCTACAGCACAAATTCACCCTTCAAGCTGTGAGGACAACCACACCACAAAGACCATCTCTGTGTGGACCAGCTTGTGAACACTTGCATAATTTCAAACTTACAGATGAAACACCTAATACACATTTCTGGGAAGCCTGACATGTTTACACTTTACACCATTCATAGCCACCCACTACAACACCATGGTTATATTTTATCAATAGTTGGGTTTATAATCTACTGGAGTCCCCCCTTTTTAGGCTCCGTACAGTTAACTTATCCCGTTTATGAGCAACACCGGCATTATACCTATGGAAATATAAATGTTTGAGTATGACAATGTTTTGAAGAAAAAAAAAGTAATCATCAGTGGCTGGATCTGTTTCTAGGGACGCAGATTAGGGCCATTTTGGACGGAGAAAACAATTTTGGGCAAATCGAGGTTAAAGTCATAATGATGAGAATAAAGTCGAAAAACAATTTGGAGATGAAGAGGTAATGACGAGAATAAAGTTAAAATGTCCAGATTAAAGTAGAAAGGACAAGAATAAAGTAAAAAAAATTGAGATAAAAGTCAAAACGACGAGAATAGAGTTGAAGAAAAGGTTGAAATGAAGAAGAATGAAGTCTAAAAACGATTTTGAGATTAAAGCCGAAATGATGACAATAAATTCGAATTTCAAATTTAAGGTCAAAATTTGGAGACTAAAGTCAAAATGAGAGGGAGAAGTCTCAACAACCTGCCCTGATGTTTAGCGGTAGTACACTGAGTACACTCAGCTCCTCAACAGCCACAGGGAAAATTGACAGTAGTAGCAGCTGCCATACAGGACAAACGGCTGTCTTCAGGATCTGTGTATGTTCTGAAAATTGTTAGATGTTCTGATCAGGATATAAAGGATTTTAAAAAACAAAGAAAGAGTGAGCTTTTTGACTTTAATTTTAAAAATCAAAACTGAACATTGAAATTGGTGCTTAGGTTGTGCGCGCTGACGCACAGCCAAGCACTTAAGAGCGCACAGGAAAAATCCAGTGGAAATTCATGCGGTAGGGCTGGGTGATATGGCCTTGAAATAAAATCTCTGATTTTTTCACAAAAATTTCAAGTTACGATTTTTTGATGGTTTTTTTTTTTCCTTTTAAAGAAAACGATAAGTACAAATGACAGAGAAAACTCAAAACCAGTTTTGTTTTAATTTTGTCAAAAACCTAAAATGATAAAAGTAACCTCTATTTGACTCTTGGAAGTAAAGCAGCTCTTCTTCTGTTTCAATAACTTCACTTTGTAGTTATAAGGGAGGCACATTCACATTGAAAGCTGCACCATTTTGTACACTTTGAATTTAAAAATCCTGCTAGGAAAAGTGTGTACAGTACTGTGCCAGTGCACTACAGCACTGTTCTGTTATTTTCTGCTTTTTAACGATTTTAAAAAACCACTTTGTTTCTGTCTAGTTTTGTTTTATTAAGGCTGTAGCCTGTTTATCCTGTATTTTAATACAGACAAATAAGTAAAAATAAATGCTATTTATTCAAGTGTGGGCTCACAAATGTCATGCCTCCCTGCATAAGTCAGTGCCCTGGTTGGGGGCACCCCAGTCTAAAAAGTCTGGTCCGCCCCTGCTTGACAGAGCGCGGCTCGATGCTGGTTCGTTATGTTGCTCTGCTCGTCAGCGGATGGATTACTGCTGAATGGAGGATTTAGTTGGTGGGACAGAGGGAGTTGCAGGGAAAGACGGAACTCAGCTTTCCCCAGGTAAAAGCCAAACAACTTCTCAGTCATGTCTGTCCAGGCAGTGCTGCTCTGTTCCATCGCCCATTGTCGTTCCGTCTCCCTCCCCGCAGTCTACTTTCACAAATCATGACCCGTCCATGTCACCATAAGAGGGGATTTTCTTAAGTAGAGTGGGGATGTTCTGAGAAAAACTAATGTATATTTCTTTACTATCTAATTTTCAAAATGATCAGAGTATTAACTTTGAAGAGCAGCAGGTTTTACGCGCCTCAGTCACATTATTAATAATCTGCAGGTGAACATGAAAGGGTCCCGGCTTTGGAAATGTTTGAGTCAAAGATCTTAATCAAACTCCTGAAAGGTGACTGATAGAAAACAGAGGATTGGAGGAAAGGGATTTGAACGTTCACTGACGAGAGGTCTAGTTTATATTAACCTCTTAGGGCTGTTGATACAGACCATTAGGAACACGTGTCTGTCAAGGTGCTGGGTGTCAAAGACATTCAAGAACATTTTATGACACTTAGGTTTCTGTTGTTTTGTTAGTGAACTGTTAAAGCATGCTGCACACACGTGGAGTCAGCGCTTGCTGCGGTATAAAAGGTGCACAATAGCGGGGGAGAAGAATTCAAATTCAAATTTTTTAAATCATCCACAAGAAAAAGTTCGAATTAATCAATATAATCGATATATCGCCCAGGCCTATCATGCAGACTGTTTTGAACACTTTAAGATCTGTTTTTTTTTCTATGATTCATACCATGTGGGAAAGACAAAGCCAATGCTGTGTTCTAATAAAGTTTTGATCTTTCAGGTGGCTTGATAAATTGCAGAGGTCAAATCATTCACTGAGTAACATCGAAGAAAATGCCACACCTCAGATATGACAGTAGTTCAATTAAGAGAGACTTATACAACAGAAAAAGTTATGAACAGATTTAATGAATAAATGCATGCAAATGAAGTTTGGCGGTTAGAACCCATCAAGCGTTGAGCAAAATAATCAATGTAGGGGGTACAATGGCATTATGAATTATGATTATCACCCGTAAGAATACGTACCTGAGGGGGAGTCTGATGATTCTAGATAAAAGCAAAGAGATGGCATAGAAATAATGTGAAATAATACAAATAATTGGGGTAAGTGAAGATAGAAAGGGAATATGATGATTACAACTCAACCCATGATGTGAGCAATGACAGAGGTGAGAGGTCCGACAACCTTGGATGTGAGCAATGACAGTGTGCAGAGGTCCGACAACTTTTTGTCAGCAATGACAGTAAGCAGAGGTTCCACGACCTTTTGTCAGCAGTGACAGTGAGCAGAGGTCCGATGACCATTGGTGACAGAAGTGACAGTGTGCAGAGGTCCGATGACCTTTGTGTCAGCAACGACAGTGTGCAGAGGCCCCACAACCATATGAAAGGCAGCAATGACCTGAATTATGCAGCTGTGAATTAATAGTGATAAATGAGATAACTTAGTGACCCAATGTGAATCCGACCACCACCAGTTATATGTTTTGAATATTTTAACATTTAATACTCACATACTGGAAACTTTAGTGCTTTAGGTGCTGCTCTATTTTGCATAATCTGTTGAGCAGTTGCCATTCCTTGTTTTAGGGGTTAATTCTCTTCATGTATGTTTTCTTGTTTTGTAATGGGAGCAGGAGTAAGATGGAGTAGTAGGAATAGAAAGTCTTGTATCTTGTATGATACAGAAGTTAAGTTTTCCCAAGGGATTCTTTTGTTTTGTTTTGAGTGCATGAGAAGCAGAGGGGAACCCTCTGGGCCTTTCAAGGTATTCAGTAAAGGCCTAATAAAAATATTAAAAGAACTCCTTAATAGTTATTTTATTTCTTTATTTTGTTTTTATTTATTTATTTTACTCAATGAAATCATAGCAATGAGTTTTATATTATTTTTATAAACTTGTCCTGGCAAACCATGGGTTAATATAACTATATGGAAAATGGACCAATCACAATTTTCCTTTTGACGGTATCTGGGTAAATCAGCGACACATTCTGGCAGGCAGGGCCTTCAGTAACTGCAACGAATGCCTGTGTAACTCAAGGGAATGTGGACACAATTTGACAATGACAGCTGTCTTAGCCAATCATTAAGTTATCATTAAGTTGTGGGCGGGATCATTTCCTGTCATCTTCCGGGGATTCGCGAATACTTACCAAACACCCCTTCCCTGCTCCTCTGCACTCAGACGGGGCCATATTTTACTTGAAAAAAATCTGATATCGGTCTGCATTCACGCTTTATTTAGAGAATTTTCAGTGCGTTACTTTCACACGAAAACACCGCTAAATAAGGCTCTAGTTCTCATCGTGTCGTAAAACGGCGCTACCTCTGCTGCAGAGCCACAGCTGGCTACGAGGCTCTCGCCGCTTAGTTTATCAGTTCGCGCGCACGGCGTGCCAGATATAAACAAACGCAGGTAGTCTGCCAGGACGAAGAGACACGATGAGAACTAGAGCCTTATTTAGCGGTGTTTTTGTGTGAAAGTAGCACGCTGAAAATTCTCTAAATAAAGCGTGAATTCAGACCGATATCAGATTTTTTCGGTTGGAGTCCGTTTATTTGTGTTATTGGTCAAGTAAAAGATGGCCCGGTCTGAGTGTAGAGGAAACTGGTAGTGATGGTGAGATGAAGCCTCATGAAGCATCGAACCACTTAAGCCCAAGTGGTTTGAGAAAGGGTTCATCTCGCGAAGCTTCATGTGCTCATGAAACCACCTGCTGATCAGGCACACAATCACAGGCAGTTATAGCTTAACCACATAATGTGTGATTGAATTTCTGTGCCTATTTTTGCTCTTGGGAACGACTGTTAATTACAAAAATGAAAATAAAAAAATGTTCAACAAAATAAATTCTCTACATAAATGAACACATATTCATATAAAACAGCATTTTTTAATATTCTGTGTGTAAATTTCCCATAAATGGTAGTATCAATGATATGGCAGGTTGTGTAATAATGCTTTACTGTTGGTTTAGGAAAATTGCATGAGCTCAAACAGGCAGAGCACAGTAAAAGTGTGGAACTAGCGAGCACTGAATATGCTTATGGGCAATATAATATAATATACAGTACAGGGGAGATTTTACTCATTTTTATTTTGAAAACTAAAACTGCTATCCCAACTCTAGTATCAACACTATTAGTGACTGATCAACTCTATCAAAAGCCTACATTTTGAATAGGATAGAATAGAATAGAAAATACTTTATTTATCCCCGAGGGGAAATTCAGGAGTCACCGCAGCATTTAAGAAAACAAAAGTAAGAAAGAGCATAGAAAGTGCAACAATGTCCATAAGAAATTAGATGACGACAGCCCGTCCACCACTCTCCAGCCCAGCCAGTCTCCACCTCCGCAGGGTCCAGGACTGAGCCTCCCCAGCAGTCTGTTCAGTCTCTGTCTCCTGGATCCTGTCTGCTCACAGCAGGCGAAGCTCCTCCAATGTGGCGCCGGCTTCCGATGTCAGCTCTGTCAGCCACGTCCGTGAACAGCACGATGCCGCTGGGTTAGCACAGCTAGCTCGTCCATCCCCCGGAGCTAGATCCCACGTTCCCAACAACGATGGATGGAAGGACAGGTCCACGTCGTCACCTCCCAGCTCACATCCAAGAACCAGCACGCCGTCCTTACCTCCTCCTCCTCAGCTCGAGAGGAATCATCAAGCCTTACACCAGTTAGCATTCACATGCTACAGGCTGCTAACAGCTAATTTCGCATGTAAATGCAGCTATGGTTACATGTAGGATCTCCAGACAAACACAGGCGAAAAGTAGTAAAAATATCGCTGAAGCCACAAAAAGTTTGGTGTCCATGACCGACAATGAACCATACAAAGTGATGATCCACTCCAAATACAAAGATTACGAAAAAGAGATGAAAAAAATTACAAGAAACAGACAAAGACGAGAGAGCTGCTGCAACAGGCAGCTACTTGGGTAGCGCCTAGCAACCTATGATGGATAAACGCCTAACTGTAGCTGTGAGTGAGTGAGGAGAAAAGAGAAGATCTTGTTGGCAGAACATAAATAGTAATGGCGGAAAGTAATGGAGAAGACTGTGTGGTTGCTGGATTACTTGAAACTCTGTTTTTTTTTTTTTTTGTTCAATTTTATATCTTTTTTTAATTGTTTGAAGTTGTGTTAGGTGTTGCAGTGTTCAGGCACATGATAAATTTGTAATCACACAAAACTATCAATATACTAAGCTTCCATGTCACATGATTCTGGCTATTGTTTTTATTTCTTTGTTTAATTGTTTATTGCCACGTGTGGTCCCATGGTCCTACTGGAGGCCCAGTGGCTGGGGCCACGGTTTGCCACTGATGAGAAGTATGTGTGTGTGTTTTGTCTCTCCTTGTATCTTGTTATCCCTCCTCCTTGTTTTTCTTTTTTCTTCTCTCTTTCTCTGTTTCATTTTATCTCTCTGCTCTTTTCACAGCTCAGTCAGCCAGTTCTGTGAATAATCCATCTTGATGTCTGGTAGAAATCTTCTTTTCGTCTCATGGAATGTCAAAGGAATGAATAATGTCGTCAAAGTCAACAAGGTAATATCACACCTGCAACACCTGAAGGGGAGATCTGTGCTTCTTACAAGAAACTCACCTTCGCAATTCTGAAATATCTTGTGTAAAAAGGGCTTGGATGGGTCACTCATTCCACTCTGGGTTTACTGAGAGGGTAAGGGGTGCTTGCAATTGTTATACAACTCCTTCGAAACCTCTGTTACTATATCTGATCCTAACAGACGTGTTGTTATAGTCTCTGAGAAACCACCCCTGTAGTCCTGGCTTCAGTGTATGCTCCCGCCTGGGATGATGAAAAATTTGTATCTTTTTTTTTTCTTCTTCACTTAATCTTTAAGACCACCTTATCATTGTTTGGGGCGATTTCAATCTGGTATAAGACACCACACTTGATAGATCATCTGCTAAACATATCGCTCAAACAAAATCAGCTACCACCTTAAAATTTCATACAGACCATTTGGCATTGTCTGAGCCTTGGAGAACTAGGTTTCCTTACAATAAAGAATTTTCCTTCTTTTCTCATGTGCACCATAGCTTCTCGCAAATAGATTTCTTCCTACTGGATAATAAACTGTTGCACAGTACTGTTGCCTGTGAATATCATAGTATAGTCATCTCTGATCATGCCCTTGCCCCATTACTTTCTCCTGCTCACAAATTCTGGAAATTTAAGTCACAGTTGCTCTCTGCTAGCTAAATTTAAAGAATTTCTCATTTAGGAAATCAATTTCTTCTTTAACAATTACAATAATTGACATGCCTGATATCAGCAGTGATATGCTGTGGGATTCTTTTAAAACATATTTACGCGGGCAGATCATCCTATTTGTTTCCCATTCTAAAAAATCATAACTTTCTAAGTTGACAGAACTATCCGATGAAATCCGTATTTTAGATGCCCAATACGCCTCCAATCCCTCAGCTGCATTATACAAAAAGAGATTACAGCTACAGTTTCAATATAAATTGCTATCAACCAGCAAAGTTGAGATTCAGCTTTTACAAACAAAACAACGCTTCTTTGAACAAGTTGATAAACCTGGCAAACTATTAGCATATCAAGCCCGCTCTGCAACTGCCTCTAAACTCATACCTAACATAGCACCCCCAGCTGGGTTAGTTACAACAGATCTGTAATAGCTAAAGCCCAATGCTTAGCCTAAAACTAAAACTGCATTAATCGTCCAAAAACTCATGTTTTTCACCAATATTCCATCATGGTCCGCTCTGAGATAGTCCTCTGTTGCAGTCTTTGTCACTTCAGACAGCGCAATGTGGCTGTAATGACCTCTGAACTGACGAAGACTTTGTTTACGTTTGTCCCTCAAACGTACCAGTCGGTACCAACCGACTGGTACGAGAAGAGTACCAGTCGGTACTCTTCTCGTCCTCTTCTCGTTGCTCTTCTCGTAGCAACAGTGTCAACCACACGTCCTCACTAAGGCTGTGTCTGAAATCACTTCTTATTCACTATATAGTGCACTGTATAGTGAATATGTCATTTTGTAGTGCTGTCCGAATTCTCAGTAAGCATGGTCATTCAATATATAGTCCACTCAATGTATCCCACAATGCATTTTGTAAAGTACTGTATTAGAGATGCTCACTATAATAGCAATATATACCATCATGATTTCAAACTGAAGGAATGGCTGATTACATGATTAGTGATTACTGATAACATGAAAAATCTTTAAAAACTGTCAGAGAATGACACTAAGCTCTCTGCTAAACTTTCGGACGAACGTGTCTCACAACTTTGAGCAGAGAAACAAACAACACAGATGTTAGCTGCAAAATTTTTCATTGCGGATGATGCATTCACCGGACTTTGTAATTCTTAAATATAGCACAAGTTGCTGTGCAAATATATGGTTTATGAATTTTATAAATAATGTGTAATAAGTTATTCTATTTAGCTGTTGCGGAAAATATGCCAAGTATAACATTAGTTATCACTGAAATAAAAAACGTTTTGCAGTGTTTGAGAAAAGTAATTACTGTAAATCCCTAGCCGTCCATGAGCGACGCGAGTGTAATTATGTCATTGTTAGCGGCTGGTGAGTGAGTGAGTAGTGTTGGAAATGTTGTTTTAATTTAGCTGATGTAGTCCGCTACATCGAATTCACTATATAGTGAGGAGTGAGTAGAGAATGAGTGAATGATTTCGGACACAACCTAAGATAAAAGTTTCTGTCTCCTCCTTGCTCAGAGTTGCTCTTACAACCTTCCTGAATCACTCTTGAGCTAAGACTCCTTGCTAGGAATTTTTAGTTAGGAGCTCTCTGAGAGGACTCTGAGAACCTTTGTGAATATGGGCCCAGGTTATCTGTGTGTGTGTGTGTGTGTGTGTGTGTGTGTGTGTGTGTGTGTGTGTGTGTGTGTGTGTGTGTGTGTGTGTGTGTGGTGTGTGTGTGTGTGTCATGTTTTATTTATTTTTTTTGTATTTTTAGTATAGTATGGTAATAGTATTTTTATATTTCAAATTCGGAATTTATATTTCAAAATCAGATCTCTCCCATTTTTTTTCACAGGAAATATTGTTCTGGAAAGCAAAAGATACAGAGTTTGAAAACCTATGGCACAGCATCTAAAAGTTCGGAGGCCTTTTAGCATCTATGGATAACTGTTAAACCTGAATCCGGAGATAACCCCAACCTCTTCTGAAGAGTTTGACCTTGCCCAGGCTGGTCTTGGAAAAAGGCATTCCAACATGTCCAGGGATATGGACCATGAAGAGGTGATATATTAAGAAAATGCAACCGTTACATACAAGTGACTTGTTATGCAAAGTAGTTGATTACTGATTTAGTGTTGTAGATAATCTACAAAACACAGCACTGAAGAGTGAAGAAGATTAAAAAACAAAAACATAATAGAGCTAACTGGGCTGGTGTCAGGGGTAGAAGGGTACAAATATCAAGTAGTAATGGAGCCATATGTGCTCCAATACAGCAGGGATAATCATTTTAGTCTGAACACTGCAAAGACTCAAAATCTTTCAAAAATGTCTTGTTCCTAGTTAAAATGTCATATCTGTAGTCAGAATTTAAAATTTATCCCCCAAAGTGACTTGATTTTACACTTGCTTGAAACAAATTTCCATTTGAAAAATAATTGCTGTTTAAGTACGCCAAAATGCGTTCTATCTGAGTACTCGCGTACTCAATGTAATTTTCAGTAGAGTACGCGAGTACTAAAATTTGATAGTTGCAGCCCTAGAGGAAACACGTGAGCTGGCTTTGCGGAAGTCTTGCCACTGACTGACACGCCCCCATATGGAATATCGCTCTCTGATTGGACGCTGCAGCAGCTCAGACTTCTGTACATGAAACTTCACAAACACAACAGAGTTTAATGAGAGAGAAAAGGCGAGCTGAGGACAGGTGCTGAGGATTGTTCAGAAACTGATCATATATCAGGTAATAAAGTGTTTGTTGAGAGTTTAAAGCACAAAACACTGAACACAACCATCATCAAATCAATATAACGGAGGATTTTTACTGAAATCTAATAAATAATATCTTCCTGAAACAGAATAAACTAGGTTGGATTAATAAGCTTCAGAGTCCACGATCTAGATAAAGGCTAAATTATTCATAAATAATCTAACAATAACGCATTTTACCAGTAAAGTGATCCTCAAGCTTCATAACTGCACACAGAATAAACAGAGTGCAGGTTTTTTTCGTGGCAACGTGTTTCTTAAACTGGTTTAAGGAACAGACAAAGCTCTATTACTGTTTATGTTTTATCAGAGTTGTTACAGCGCACATGTGCAGACACACAAACAGCTGTTAGAGCTTGTTAGAGCTGACTGACAGATGATCCAGAGGTGATCAGCTGATGCCGTCATCAGTGAAACACGTTGCTTCATGTGACGCTCTGGAGGAGAGGATGTCCCATTGCTCTAAAAACGAATCTCCTCCATCCTCTCTCCTCTCTTCATTTCTTCGCGTCTCGCCCATGCATCCATCTCTGGTGGGAGGAACTAAGACTCAAGTGAACGACGCAAGTGGAGGAAGGGAGGATGGAACTTTATCGCTTTTAGACGCACCCAGGGCCTCCAGCTCTGCTTAGTGGCAGAGTCTCCCTTCCCCCCTCCTTTCCTCTTTTCCTTATCCAGGTGAGCATGAGTGAGGTGTGTGGAGTGCAGGCAGGGGCAGGCGATTGGTAATCACCAGACTGGTTCACCAGCAGTCACCTTCCTCTGCCATAAAACCAGACTGCAGCCGCTACTGTGAGCTAGATCTTTGCATACCACAGTCAGTAGTAAGCTTAAACTCAGTCTTTTCTTGCATATTACGCTCTGGATTTTAACACTGTTTCCTGTATCTCAGATCCTGGACCCATTCAGCCTGACTCACCTGTATTTTCTTGATTATCCAACTCTGAAGCCTCCCCTGCCTCGCTTGCACACCTCCTCAGCCTGCCTTCCTTAAAGCTCTCCCTTCTCTTAGGCTGTCTACCAAGGTTTCTCCTGTCTCTCTGGGTCAGCTAACTCTAGTGCGAGCTCTATAGTGTGGTTGGGTCTGTTTCGTTTTTTAGTCCGTTTTGTTGTGTGTCTTTTGCCATGCGGGTTGTGTGTTTCCTAGCTCAGCCCCATTTAGTCTGAGATCGTGTTTTCTGTTTATCTTGAGTTAATTTCAGCATAACCTTAGTTAGTTTTGTAGCCTCCTGTGTAGCTCCTTATTTTGCCTGACTTCTTTAGTTAGTATTCTTCTTCAGCCAGTGTTTATTTACCGTGTGTTCTTTTTTTTTTTTTCCCTCTACTATTTATTGTGTCTTTTACCTTCCCGCTGTTTAAACTTATTCTTATTAACGATTGTTTTAGTTGATTGTGGTTTTATCCATTTTGTTTTTATTGATCTTGATTTTAAGCCTGTACAGCACTTTGGCCAATTGCGGTTGTTTTACAATGTGCTATATAAATAAAGTTTGCAAACTGCAAACGATGTTGATGGCAGTTTCACAAAATCATTGTTCTTTCCCGGCATTACCTTGGCATGTTGCTGACATTGTTTGTAATACATCAAGGTACCCTCGGAAACTTGAGGATCTGAGGATAACGCCACTTTTTACAGCTTATGAATAGGACGAACGGTTTGTACATGCCAGTCGACCTGGGATCTTCAGGGTAAATCTTTTATTAGTCTCCATCAGAAGTTCCGATGCCATATCTGTTTCATCAAATTTACCCCAGAGTTCCTACAACTTCATGCAAGCACGTGTGGGTAAAGGTAATAGATAATCTTATATAGTGAGATGCTATTATGGCCTACTACCAATAGAGGTTGCTAGTGAGTTGTTTATACAGGGGTATAGCCAGAAGAAGAGTGTGAGTTGCTGTGATAGAAAACCTGTTGTAAGTCCCCCCCCCCAAGTTAAAAGCCAAGTCGAATAATAAGTAAATGCGTGCTTCTCTTCATAAATATCCGAAGATATTACATGTATTATATGGGATTATTTTACTTGAAGATGCAACTTACATTACCCGTTTTTGCTATTCTTTTCAACCAAGATTCTTATTGTACTTTTGTAGAGGAATAGACCATCTTGAGACGGGTAAGGCAAATGCCTTGAGCCAGGAAAATGGAGAAGTCATCAAAAAGTAAATCTAGTGTGTAAATACATGAAGTTATCCTCGTGCATTTGTTTTCAACACAAGTAGTTTACATCTACTGATTATGCTTACTGTTTTTTTTTGTTTTTTTTTAACCTTTATTTAACCAGAAGAGCCTCATTGAGATCAAAAATCTCTTTTTCAAGAGTGTCCTGGCCAAGATAGGCAGCAGCACATTTACAAAGTTACAGACATGAGACAATTTCAAACACAGATACAAACATTTCAATCAGTTAGGTCAGAGT
The DNA here is from genome assembly GCF_033239565.1 of Halichoeres trimaculatus. Taxonomy (NCBI): domain Eukaryota; kingdom Metazoa; phylum Chordata; class Actinopteri; order Labriformes; family Labridae; genus Halichoeres; species Halichoeres trimaculatus. The sequence goes on along the minus strand of NW_027437238.1, from coordinate 121,323 downwards.
CACAGAGCAGAACATTTCAGTCAAAGCATTTACAGCCTGCTTCATCGTCCTCTAAAGCCTTTAATCTGCATTTAAAACGATTCAAAGAGACCAGCTCTCCAAGACTCAGTTTTTCTTGTAACAGATTCCAGTCTGCAGGAGCAGCGTATCCAAAGTTTCTTTTACCCATTTCAAGACGAACTTTAGGGACCGATAGCAAGAGTAAATTTTGTGACTGAGTCACAGAACAAAGACTGTAGCTTCCAGAAATTTTCAAGTGAATATAGTTACTCAAGTAAGATGGGAGCAGGCCAAGAATAGCCTTGTAAATCAGGATGTGCCAATGATTCCGTCTACGAATGGTCAGAGAGGGCCACCCAACACGCTCATACAGAGTACAATGATGTGTTAGAGCCTTGAGATTTGTTATGAACCTTAGAGCTCCATGATAAACAGCATCCAAAGATTTAAGACATTGAGAAGAAGCATGCTGGTATAAGACATCACCATAATCAATCAGTGGCAAGAAAGTAGAAGAAACAACATGCTTTTTCACAGCAAAAGTGAAACAAGACTTATTCCTGTAGTAAAAGCCCAGTCGCAGCCTAAGCTTCTTTATGAGCTGCTCAATATGAAGCTTAAATGACAGAGAATCATCAATCACAAATCCAAGGTATTTATCCGAAGATACAGACTCAATTACATGACCCTGAGTTGTAACAATAGATGGTAGGTTCTGTGACCTCTTTCTCGAGTTTGTGAAAGTCATCAGTTTTGTTTTCTCAGAATTTAGAACCAACTTTAGCTCCCTCAGATTTTCCTGCAGAATATCAAAGGCCTCCTGCAGATAGCAAAGGGCTTGTTTTTGTGTGGGAGCCGAGCAATAAAATTTGACAGTGTTGATGATATCTTGGAAACCATGTGTCGAGGTGTTGATGTTGAAAAGCAGTTCCATATCCAGATCTCAACAAACATCCTTGAGAGAGGCCTTCTGCAGTGGTAACGCCAGCAGAAAAATTCTCCCACTACTACATTGGCAGTCACCTTCTTTGGAGACACAGGGGTGGACACAGGTGGCCTCCGAAAAAAAAAATTGTCACTGGTAAATCACCAGCAACACTTTTTCAGTCTTACACAGAGTCTTACAGAGCAAGCAGAAAATTAGATCAAGACTCAGATGTTGATTTAATTATTTAGTCATATTGTTCTGGCTTTTCTAACAAAACTGTGTCCCTGACCCCTGTCCATGATTCTCCTAAGAACCATGTGTCTTAAAGGGGTTCAATTTTATGACCTTTAAGCTACTGAATGAGAGTTTGTAAGAAAAAAAAAAAAAAAAAGGCCATCCTATGTTAAACTTTCATCTGTTAAAAAAGATATGCACTTACTGAAGGATTTCTATTCTTGAGAAGAGTGTTATGCTGCAAACTTTGTTTCTCTTCTCTTCCTGTCTTTTCCCGTCTAAAGTCTTATTTACTGCTGGTACAAATTAGAAGAATTATAAAAACATGCAAATTATTTTGTTTGAGCACCACAGTAAATGCTTTGTTTTGTTTTTATGAAATGGTGACTGGAACTGAAGGTCGATTCTTTGAGGGACCTCGACATAACAAAAGCTCACAATATTCTCTGACTGATTTTGATTGTGGTCTCTACAGGTGTGTTTATATTTTCATTCTGATCGTTTTGTAAGGTATTCTAACTTAAGTGATACAACTGTGCAATTTTTTTGTGAACAGGACCGTAGGAGTGATTTTAGCTGCAAGTTTGGCTCAAGGTGCCCCAACCCCAGCCTTTTGTGTCATTACTACATTGGTAGTGGCCATATAAATCCAATAATTCTCAACAGTGATGCAGTAGCAGATGACCAGTTTCGAGGGTTAATTGACCAGGTATAATCTTGATTTGCTAGAAATGATGAGCTATAAGAGGATATAGAGCATGTTGTGTCAGGAAATACTGTTAAATTTTTTTTTTTTTTTGCCATGGTCATTTTATTTTCAGGTTGAGCTTTGAACTGCCTGATCTAGCTGATGAAATCCTTAACTGTGGATATACTGGAGTCTATTCCCAACAGGGAGTCCATTGTTGGGTATACAATTTTTTCTGTATGCACAAAATGTACATACAAATTGGAGGGTGCCATCAACTGTCGTCTGGACATTGTCAAGTTTGCAGTCTTTACCATGGTTGTGGCCCAAACTGAAAGACCATTTACAGGTTCAGCAAACCTTTGCAGGAGTTTGGAGTTTATTAACTGATTTGGGTGTGACATCATAACTTTACAATAATCAGCTTTTCCCACAATATTCTAACCGTTGAGACACTGAATTTGGGGGTTTCATTATCTGTGAGCCATAATAATCAACTTTTTAAAAAATAAATGCTTCAAAAATTTCACTCTGTGTGCCATAAATAGATTTACAATTTAGAAATGAGTGACCAAACAATCTAACTTTTTCACGTTATTCTCTTTTTTCGAGATATACCTGGAGCAATGCTACTCAGAACTACAACACACAGTACAAGGTGCTCCTTGAAATTGTACTTGCTTAGTACCAGTGCAAAGTTCAGTGTATCTGTGGGATTCTGGAGGAGTCCCACTCTCGATAGTTGTTGTTCTGTTCTTAGGGAGTGATTATCCCAACCCACCCTGGAGACATCAGGGCCCTGTTCTACGAAGCAGGATTACTGCTTAGCGAGGTAGTTTTGAGGATTGGTTCCGGATTCCCTGTTCTACGACACGGGATCACTTCTCAGCGAGGCGAGTCTCCATGGCAACACACGCTGAACGGCTAACCTGCTCCGGGGCAGGTTAGGTTCTAGATTGAACTCGCGGACTTTAAAAACCCCGCCCACTGACCAATGAGCCCTCACAAAAAAAGGCTTGTCCGTTCTTAGAGGATCCCATGGACATCGGAGCCCGACCCAGTCTCTTTTTCGGATGACCACCTTTATGAAAGTTTTTCCTGGGAGGGGTTGGTAGTACATGACACTTTCTACATGTAGTTAAAGGGAATGAAGAACTCTCATTGCCGTAATAAGATCTTTAATGCCCACACTTCTGTTCCATGACAATATTTTATTGCCCAAATTAAAATTGTGACAGGAATTCATATAGGGCTCATGTGGGCTACATATTGCAAAAAATGTAAACACGATAGTAATGAACAAATGAATAAATTCATCTAAGAAATAAATTAGGTATGGTGCATGTTACAGTAAAAGTGCATGGTGAACAGTGCTATTTCAGGATGATAATGGCACAAAAGATTACACTACTACACTTACGCATTTAGACTGTCAGCAATTTTCTGCCAGCACTCCTTAACAGCGGCGCTGTTGCTTTTAACGTTAATTACATGTTTCAGCTCGTCATACTTCCTCATGATCACCTCCTGCTCCTCCTGAGTGAAGTATGCGGTCCTTCTGTCTCCGGCCTGCTCTGACGCTCCAGACTGCTCCATGCTCGCGATTGGTCAGATGCAGCGGGCCCCGCCTTATATGTGTGCACGCGCTCATTGCCTAGCTGGATCCACCTATGAGGTTGATAACCAGCGTCGTGAAACCGTGTAGCGAGACCGCTGGCTACCGCGCTCAGTTCAGCGAGGTAGCTCCAAGGCTATCTCGGTAGGCTAAACTTGCTTCGTAGAACAGGGCCCAGGTCCCTTTGCAGATGCGGAAGGAAAACATGCTGGACAAAGAAGAGGTGGATGCTATCAGAGGGATCTAGAAGACCTTCATCTTCAAGGCTGTGAAGACTCTCATAGTGCACATTTGTTACAGCCATCCTTGCGTCTCGCCACAGACATTCTAGTACAAGTTCTAGTACAATTACAATTAACTTTAAATTCTCACAGTGCGTTTGTTTTGTTTTTTTTACCATAGATGATTTTTTTTTTACTGAAAATTATATATAAATGCATAAATACCACTGATTGTGCACCCTCTTTCCTGACGGGAAACTGCCCCTGCCACACCCCCTGAAAGTGAACATGCACCGTGCTATGTCAGCATTTTCAACTCCTTGGTCTCACTGATCAGACTTTGTGCAGCGCTAACAGCTCAGTAAAAGCATGGGTGATGTTCCCCGGCATCTCAACCTGGCTGGAAAATGTTCTAAAAAGTTGCATCTCCTGGTTGACAACAAAATTAAGCGTAGCGTTAGTTCAGGCAGGTCACGACGTCAAGCTCTAACAACATAGCTGTCATCATCGGTGCAGATCAGCTGATGGCTCGGCTGACTCCCGTGTGCACCTCCTATTGGAAAACTGCTGTTAGAGCGGGCTATTTAAGCTGCTCCTGTCAAACCTACTTCCTGCTTCCTCTGCTGGCACTTCGCAACCCACCTCCACCCCAGCTCCTCCTGTTATTTTATTCATGTTTTGCTCTGCTCTGTCTGGGTTTTTATTTTGCTGCTGCGCTCCCTGTTTATGCCGTTCATGATGGCTCATGATGGGCAGGAAGGTGTGCTCTTCCTGCCTCAGGCTTTCCACGCAAGCGCGTGGAAGAGCAGGGAGTCCCAGAACAGAACCATACCGCCAAATGAAAATTGTGCAAGTTAATAAAGTTTATTTTTGACAAAGTGGTCCTGACTGAACTGGAAATAGTCCACATCTAGGGGCAATTTTTGTGTGACTTCAGAAAGTTTGATTAGAAGCCACTGAAGAAATTCCCGTTTTTAGTTCCTCCTAGAAAAAAATAGCTCCATGCTTCTTTTTCTTTCATCATATTAACTCTAGAACTTAAAAGGAGCAAAAAGAGGACAACTTTATGTCGAAACGAAACATGCGCACTGCAGTTTATCTGTAATCTATCCCGCTAGTTTACCGTCATTTAAACTTGCAAACACTTGCCACAAGGGGTGAATGGAGCAATAAAATGTTTTGAAGGTCTGTGAAACGTGCGATGATTGGCACATGGAGGGGGCTGACATATTCACAATTCCTCCAGTATTTATTCACTGTAAGAAGACAGTAAAACACATGAATTGTCTTCTAAAATTTCCCTTGTACCTCTGTTCCTTCAGCGGTGCTACACGGCACAACTGTGACATCTAGTGGACAAAATAAACAATTACATGCAGCTAGATGTCTGAACGGTGCTGCACTGAAACCTGTGACCATCGGAAAATGTGAACGCAGGGGGCGATGGCGGGCATTGACTGTGTGTGCATTGTCCAAAAAAGAGGAGGAGAAGTTGAGTTACGTAAATGGCGTACTCAAAGATACATCTGGGGTAAATGTTTGCAAAATCTGTAGAAATTGTGTGTAATTTATACAAAGCAGTCGATTGATGTTGCTTTATTTGCTACCCACGAGTAAGCACCGCTTGTGATGGCTTCCTACTGATAAAGGAGAAACCATCGTATATACAGCTTCATAACCCAGGAACTGAAAACCCTACATTAGATCAGGCGACTTTTAAAGGAAATATATACTATAATCATAGTTTGCTAAGAGCTACATTTTATGTAAAAGTCTATATGAACTGTTTCAAATATGTAGTTTGCTGTGCCTGCTCTCATGAGATACATGTACAAATCCTTTTAAATTTACGTTTTAGTTTATCTATTCTTGTCTTCACAATCGTTATATAATGTAATCCCTCTAAACATGTTCAATAAATAAGTAAAAATTTAAAATGAGCGTTGTGGCTATAATTTAAAAAAACAACTATTTAAGAACATGCTGTAAGGAGACAACAGCGTAGCCATCAGATAATGTGACCCTGCTTTACTCACATAATAACTGATTAAATCACCCACATATCTTTTATGTGGACATTTGTCATCCTCTCACATTGATCTGGACTCAAGTATTCCTATTATGGATCATCATACAGTCAGAAACACAGAGCTAGGCGCCGCCCTGTTGGCTATGGCTGCCTTTTGCAGCAGCTCTCTCTTTTTTTGTCCATTTCTTGTCATTTTTTTGTCTCTTTTTCGTAATTTTTGTATTTGGAGTAGATCATTTCTTTGTTTGGCTCATTTGTTGGTCATGGACACCAAACTTTTTGTGGCTTCAGTGATATTTTTACTATTTTTGCTCCTGTGTTTGTCTGGAGATCCTACATGTAACCATGGCCACATTGTTTACATGTGAACTCAGCTGTTAGCAGTCTGTAGCATGTCAATGCTAACTGGTGTAAGGCCTGATGTCTTCCCACAAAGTGAGGAGAAGGAGGTGAGGACGACATGCTGGTTCTCAGGTGTGAGCTAAGAAGTGATGATATGAGCCTGTCCTTCCATCCATTGTTATTGGGGACGTAGGATCTATCTCCAATGGGATGGACGAGCTAGCTGTGCTAACCCAGCAATAGAGGGAAAACCAGAGGGCAGAGTCGCATCATGCTATTCACAAACATGGCTACGAAGCTAACATCAGACACCAACGCCATGTTGGAAGAGCTTCACCTGCTGTGAGCAAACAGGATACAGGAGACAGAGATGGAGCATGACTGAAGAAGCTTAGTCCTGGACCCTGTGGAGGTGGAGGCTGGTTGAACTGGAGAATGATGGACAAGCTGTCATCATCTATTTTCTTATGGACCTTTTTGCACTTTCTTACTTTTGTTTTCTTGATTGCTGCCGTGATTTCAATTTCGTTGTACATGTTACAATGACAATAAAGTTCTATTCTATTCTTTTCTGTTCTATTCTCTCCCACCCAATCAACACAATCCCCCGAACTTGTATACAGGCACAGCACAGATGAACATGACAAAACTTACACACAATAAATATAGATAAATACGGGGAATGAACTGATACCGACAACAGAGCCTCTCCTTCTCTTTTAGTGAACCCCCTTCAGTCTAGGATGCATCTGCCAGAATACCTTACATATTCTCGGTCCCACATAATCAAGAAAGGGAGTCCATATATGATGAAATGTTCCAATTTTCCTTTTTGGTGCGGTATGTCAAATAATCTATGGGAAGCAGTGCAAATATAACTTTGTGCCATTCTGAGAGGGTTGGTGGCTTTTCTGAAGTCCATTTAAGTTACAAACTTTCTTGCAGCATAGGTCAACATTCCACAGTTTTTCATTATAGGTGTTCTTGATTTTAACCCCAACAGAAGGCATACAAGGGTCCATTCTCCAATCCTTGTTAAAAAGCACACTTTGAAACAATTTTCCCAAAAAATTCCTGTATATACACATAAGACTACGTAGTATGTATAAAGCTACTGATCTCTGTGTTACACTTGGTACACCTCTAGACTTCTTAAGGTCCATTCTATTTCTAAGATGAGGCGATATCTTTATTCCTGTTTGAAATGCTTTTTTTCTTCCCTCACATTTATCTGAATCACCCCTTTAGCTAAGCATGAGTAGTAGATCTGCACAATATTGGGGCCATATTTTTGGTTCCATGATATCAGTTTCCCTTTGCAACCAAATACTACAACAGGGCCCAAGTGAGTATGAGGCCTAGGCAAATTTCATTTGGGGGCCCCCTTACACTGAAGCACAGACTCTGTAAATGAATGCTGTATCATTCACACATGGTTATCGTTCACCAACACTTAATCTCTCACGTCCACTATAAAGTACACTATATCTCTTCAACATAATGCGAAGCACTCATAATTTATATGTCTTTGTTAGAGATGTGGTCTTGTATTAATTTACGCCTTAGGATTAAATACTCTGCATGCAGTCTTTTGGTTTGCAAACTGAAAATTTCAACACACACTCACTGCGCTCAGGAGTTCCATAAGAGACAGGATGCTCTAACTGAAGTGTGTGATGAAGTAGGGATGGAACGGTTCACAAAATCCACGGTTCAGTTCTTATCACGGTTTTGTAGTCACGGTTCTCGGTTGAGTTCGGTGTAAATTGTTGTTGTTTTTAACACCCCAGATTACTATATACCCAAATAATCCACTATTAACAGATTATTTTTAATCAATTATATCATGTATAGTCATGAAATACCTGAAAGAATGAGACTGTTTACCATTTCGAACATCATTAAAGCTGAGTGAAACATTGCCAGTTTCAACATGCCAACTCCTCAGTAAAGAAAGTCACTATTGACTGTCCACAAAGTCACTAAAAGTCACTAAATGACGCTGCTGTCTAATCTGCAGAATAATTCATGTGCATGTAATTTTCATGGACTTTGTAGGGCAGAGAAATAACAATGGAAGAGAGAAAGCAGGTAAAACACAACATCATAATCAACTACAAAATTACTACAACTACAAATTAACTGTCTTCCGTCCATACTTTTTTTTTTTTCTTAAATGTCTAAATAGCAACCCTCTTCCTTAATCTGGGCCGGGGATGATAGAAGTGACCATAATGAGACACACACTTGCATGATTCATGTGAATGCAGGAGGAGACTACTGTGAGTGAGGAGTAGAGGTGGGCGGATCAATACAAATATTGATAATATCGTGTAACACAGCAATACTGTAGTTTTAATTTTTTTTAAAAGTGGAGACTTGACTATGTCTGTGTCACAGGGCAGCACCCCCACCCCCAGCCCCATACTCTCCTGATTTTTGATGATGACAGTCACGTGGCTCAGCCGCACCAGGAAAACAAAAAAGCAGACTCCAAAAAAAGGGGTTTGTTCCAATTTTTTTTCACAACATTTATTCTGGTGTGGTTTTTCATTATACTTTACTCTTTTAAAAAAATGAGTGCAATAATGGGGGAACATTTTATTTATTTACTTATTTTTTGTATTGTAGTCTTTAACTCTGTACCCTAAAGAAGAATTTGTTTTAATTTTACCTTAAAGTGATAATTTTTTGCACTTTAGTTTCCTTAAAAAAAAAAAATCCCAATGTTTTGGGTAAAATTTGTTTTGTTACCGTTGTATTGTTTCTTAACATATGATTTATAATGACACAAAATTAATTTGTAGTCACCTTCAAACTTTGCCAAAATTTTGTCCTAGGTTTTAACAACATAATTAAAAAAAACAAACAAAAAAAACACCTTGAGGTCTGCAGCTCGATGATACATCAACCCTTAATATTAAAAAGTATCTGTATCTGTATCTGTGTCTGTATCTGTATCTGTATCTGTATCTGTATCTGTATCTGCCATACTGGCTCTGTATTTACTTGGTATCGGATCAATACCAAAAGTCCCAGTATCGCCCATCTCTAGTAAGGAGGACTGTCTGTGTTTTGGATAGGGGAGGGACTCACACACGCTGACCATTAAGACCCAAATCCACATTATTTTCATTGTTTGTATTAACTAAGTTTCCTTTTGGGGAAATTCTATTCCATTATAATAAAATTATTCTATTCTATTCTATTCTATTTTATTCTATTCTTACAATTGTTTAAAGTATGTTGTCAGTAACTGTCATCGTATTTCTATTGCAGCCAAAGGTGAAGAGGATTTTAATGACATGGAGCTCAAGAAAACAGGTCAGTCAAGTCCAGAAAGGAAGGATGAGTGATAAGGAGTTACAATGGAGACAAGGCTTCCTGCAGGTAAATGAGAGATAGGAAACTCAGAAAATCTTCAGAAAAGGTTTGAGGGGCTTGAAGAGAAAACCAAAGGCTGCTGCTGTGCCACCGTTCGAACAATAAAGCAGAGGTGAACACATGAGATCCTGTGCAGCGCGCACATCAAGACAGAACATACTAAAATTACGCCTGTACCATTAATTTCATAACTGGGTTTGGTGGGTGGGTGGTGTATCTTTAATTCAACATTGTTCAGCCTGAATACTGAAGATGAAGACATGTTTTTGCAGTGATTTCACTTGTAGTCACATGCTGCCATCCTGTGGTCACAATGTAGGGTGACATCAGCTAAATTGGGCCACTTCTTGGTAAATAGCTTCAGGCATTTACAAAAAATAATGCATTCTATTAAAATGTGGTTTTATGGCTAATAATAATAATGGTTGTTTTCTTTACATTTTGTGTTGGAATTATGCAGTATTTTTTTTTAGGCCCTACAGGTCTTAATAGGTCAGCTGTGCCAACTTTTTTACACAAGCAGAATTCAGGTAAAATGGGTCAGCTGATCAGGTAAAATGCGATGCTTATCGGGTAAGTTGGGCCAGTCCAGCTGCAAAGGGATAGTCATTAATTTTTATTGTAAAACAACTATCGATGTGGCAACATAATTTATTAGAACAATTTCATATTATCAGGACAATTAATTACATAGTAAATGATGAATAAATGAATGAATAAATAGACACCAACTGATATGCTCATCGCAAATGGCAATGTGAACTTTGGCATAAAACACATTGATAAAAACAATAAAAACTGCAACCTACTAGGCCTTAAAATGGGATTTATGCAAAAACTGTTACTTAAAACACGAATTTAGACACATTCCTAACAGGTGAAGCCATCATCGCCACAGATGACGTTCTTTTCGCCATAGCTCTCATGGCACCTGACCAAGCAGTTAGAGACTTGATGATCCATTCCTCTGTTGCCTTTGGATCATCAGGGTTACCATGGCGAGCCTTACAGAAGTGACATGGCTGGTTGTCTTGCTGTGTTTTCCTGTTGACCTTTTTGCCCTTTTGTATTTTTTTTTTTTTGATTGCTTTGGTTTGGTTTTATTTTTTGTGGCAATGTAGCTAAGGTGTTCCTCACTTGTGAGGTTGTAGCTTGGTGGTTTAGATCTTTTTCTTGTGGCCCTCTCTTGTGAATGGATGGGGATCAGGTCACTGAATAGCTCCAACAGACTAAAATGAGACAATAATAGACTACACGTGAATATACACATAAAATCAACTTTCGTTTGTGTGTGTGTGTGTGTGTGTGTGTGTGTGTGTGTGTGTGCGTGTGCATCATGCATGCATCTGTGTGTATGTTTTTCATTTAGGCTTTACATGATGAAGTATCACCTACTGTGGAAGTGGTTGGTTCTTCCCAGAAAGTAGTTTATTCCCGGGGAGTAAAGACAATGATCTTCACTGTCTTTCCAAAGGCAAATGTTTTTGCAGCTCTGTGCAATATTATTTCACATTTTGTCATTCATTGCTTTGTACCACAACTTTATGTAGTTTTTATTTTACATGTTTTGCATTTTCAGTTGTCATGCACTGCTTTTGTGCAATTAATTTCACAGTTTTGCATTGCAGCTTTTCGTGTCAGCCTTTCAACGCATTTTCTGCAAGGCACCTTTCCAGTTCAATATTGTTCAGCCTGAATACTGAAGACAAAATTGTTTTGCGGTGATTTCACTTGTAGTCACATGCTGCCATCTTGTGGTCACAAAGTACAGCTTTGCACGTTTTAGTTCCAAGTACCATAGGTAGGCAGTAAAACTTGCTGATATCGCATTCTGAAGCACATAAAAATATTGTGAGTGATAATATTGTAATTTTTTCACTAAAAAGCAACAACTGCTCATGTTTTTAGAAGCCATAGCTGAGTTTCTACCTTTGCAGAGTGAAATAGCACGTCGTTACAACTCATTCAAAAAGTATTACCTAAAGCTATGTGACATGAGCTTAAAAGCAATTATGTGTTAATTAAATACTGATCGAAATAAAGAGCACATCACAGTTTTATGCATATAAGGCTTTGCAGAGCAAAAAACACCATGTCATGATTCAATTTATGATTTGAGATGCTGAAGACATCTTTATTGCGTCTGTCAGCTTTTTGTAGGTAAACTCAAGCGTTTGATGTTTGATTTTGAACGCTTTTTGTTCATCATTCAAAATCACTCTTGAACACACCTTTTCCGATTGTTTTCTCCTGGATATGAATGCAACACAGGAAAAGTCTACGGAGGGCAGAGATAGCAGAAATATGAAATGATGACAGTAATCACAACAGTACTGTGCCGGATGCCAAAACAGCACTGAAAACGCACGACAGTGAATAAGATGGATTTTTGTACAACATAGATCACACAGATGTGATTAAGTGACAAAATAGTGAGGACGGCAATACCAATGGACCTGTTTAGTGAAAGAAAAAAGGTTTGCAGAGCGATAAAGGAAAATGAAAAAATATTTTAAATCGTGCTTTAAGTTCTCATCATCTGTTGGACTATTTCTGAAGTCATTTTGATGTAACTCGTGTGTGTTCTATGTCAAATATGAAAAGCTAAAAAGGAGAGAGAAAGCAGAGGTATTGATGTGTAATGACAAAAGCGCAACAACACCATGCTGTATGACAAAACAGCAACGAAGAGGCTCAGGACACTGGAAGTGTACTCTGGTTTACTCATTTCAGTAGTAGTGTCAAAAGCTTAATTTTGTTACAGTTCCCATGAATCTGCATCATAGAGTCGTTGTAAAGGACCAAAAACGCTTTGCTTTAGCCATAAAAACACATAAAAGGCTCATGACACGGAATTACATGGATTTGTACTCTGATTTGCTCATTGCAGTTCTTATGTCATGAAAGCATAATCATGCGTAGCGGAGCAAGAAACGCCAAAAAGACAGGACACCATGCTGTATGACAAAACAACCGCGAAAAGGCTCAGGACACGGATAATGTACTCTAAACTACTCGTTTCAGTGAGTGTAACAAAGGCATAATGATTCCACAGTTCTCTTTTACCTGCATTGCAGAGTCGTGGTAAAGAGCCAAAACACTTTGCAGAGCGAGAAACACCAAAAAAACACAACAACATACTGTAAGACAAAACAACACCGAAAAGGCTCGGGACACGGAATTACATAGATTTGTACTCTGATTTGCTCATTGCAGTTCTTATGTCATGAAAGCATAATCATGCGTAGCGGAGCAAGAAACGCCAAAAAGACAGGACACCATGCTGTATGACAAAACAACCGCGAAAAGGCTCAGGACACGGATAATGTACTCTAAACTACTCGTTTCAGTGAGTGTAACAAAGGCATAATGATTCCACAGTTCTCTTTTACCTGCATTGCAGAGTCGTGGTAATGAGCCAAAACACTTTGCAGAGCGAGAAACACCAAAAAAACACAACAACATACTGTGAGACAAAACAACACCGAAAAGGCTCGGGACACGGGAGGTGTACTCTGATTTGCTCATTTCGGTGAGTGTGTCTCAAAAGCATTATTGATTTGCACAGTTCTCATGCACCTGCATCATAGAATCCTGGTTAAGCACCAAAAGCGCTTTGCTTTAGCGAGAAAAACCATTTATGACATATTATTTAAATCAAACTTTAAACTCTAATTACACTCATTCGCGGATTATCTTCCCTTGAATCTGAAAGTTTCTCAGGTTTGGGGGTCAAATACCAGCGCTTTTGCAGGAGAAAGCTTAAGAGGACAGAGACAACACAGTAGTGCAATTGATCACAGAAAGAACAACAATGACATGCTGGATGTCGAAATAAGGCTCAGGACACGGCATTACATGGATTTGTACTCTGAGTTGCTCATTTCAGTAATAGTGTCTTAAAAGCGTAATGATTCCACAGTTTTCTTGTACCTGCATCAAAGAGTCAGTGTAATGACCCAAAACGCTTTGCAGGGCAAGAAACACATAAAAAAACACAATAACATGCTGCATGACAAAACAACACCGAAAAGGCTCAGTACATAGAACAAATTCTGTGAACAAGTAATTTTCGTGATTGTGTCACAAATGCACTACTGATTTGTACAATTCTAATGCATCTGCATCATAGAGTCGTGGTTAAGCACCAAAACGCCTTGCCTTAGCAAGAAAAACCTATTAATGACATATTATTCAAAATCATATTTTAACAATAAAAACAATACAGATCAGGACACAGAATTACATGTATTTGTACTCTGTTTTGCTCATTTCAGTATAAGTGTCACAAAAGCATAATAGTTCCTAGTTCTTTCCTGAATCTGCATCAGAGAGTCGCTTTAATGAACCAAAACGCTTTGCAGGGCGAGAAACACCAAAAAGACTTGACAACATGCTGAATGAGACAAATCAACACCGAAAAGGCTCAAGAAACGGGAAAAATACTCTGAATAACTCATTTCTGTGAGTGTGTGACAAACGCACAATTGTGTTAAAGATCCCATGCATCTGCATCATAGAGTGGTGGTTAGGCACCAAAAGCACTTTGCTTAAGAAAGAAAACCATAAAAATGACATATTATATGAATCAAACTTTAAACTCTTATTTGCAATTGTCTCCCCTTGAATTTGAAAGTTTCTTACATTTTGGAGGTCAAATATCACAGCATTTGCAGGAAAAAGCTAAAGAGGGCAGAGAACGCAGCAATTTGCAATAACCATAGGAAGCACTACAATAACATGCTGGATGTCAAAACAGCACAGAAAAGGCTCAGGACACGGAATTACCTGTATTTGTGCTCTTTCTACTCATTACAGTGTAAGTGTCACAAAAGCATAATAGTTCCTAGTTCCTTCTTGAATCTGCATCAGAGAGTCGCTGTAATGAACCAAAACGCTTTGCAGGGCGAGAAAACACAAAAAGACTAGACAACATGCTGAATGAGACAAATCAACACCTTAAAGTATAGGAAACGGGAATAAGTACTCTGATTTACTCATTGCAGTAAGTGTGTGACAAAAGCACAATTGTGTTACAGTTCCCATGTACCTGCATCATAGAGTCGTGGTTAAGCACCAAAAGCGCTTTGCTTAGCGAGAAAAACATAAAAATGACATATTAGATGAATCAAACTTGAAACTCATATTCGCGTTTTATCTTCCCATAAATATGAGAGTTTCTCACGTTTTGGGGGTCAAATATCACAGCATTTGCAGGAAAAAGCTAAAGAGGGCAGAGAACGCAGAAATTTGCAATAACCATAGGAAGCACTACAATAACATGCTGGATGCAAAAAACAATACAGATCAGGACACGGAATTACCTGTATTTGTACTCTGTTTTGCTAATTTCAGTATTAGTGTCACAAAAGCATAATCATTCCTAGTTCTTTCTTGAATCTGCATCAAAGGGTCGCTGTAATGAACCAAAACGCTTTGCAGGGCGAGAAACACCAAAAAGACTAGACAACATGCTGAATGTTGATTTTTCTCAAATCAACACCGAAAAGGCTCAGGAAACAGGAAAGTACTCTGATTTACTCATTGCAGTAAGTGTGTGACAAAAGCTCAATTGTGTTACAGTTCCCATGTACCTGCATCATAGAGTTGTGGTTAAGCATTAAAAGCGCTTTGCTTTAGCGAGAAAAACGTAAAAATGACATGTTATTTTAATCAAACTTTAAACTCTTATTTGCGTTTTAACATCCTTGAATCTGAAAGTTTCTCACGTTTTGGGGTTCAAATAGCACAGCATTTGCAGGAAAAAGCTAAAGAGGGCAGATAATGCAGAAATTAGCAATGACCATGGACAGCACTACAGTAACATGCTGGATGCCAAATCAATACTGATCAGGACACGGAATTACATGTATTTTTACTCTGTTTTGCTCATTTCAGTGTTAGTGTCACAAAAGCATAATAGTTCCTAGTTCTTTCCTGAATCTGCATCAGAGAGTTGCTGTAATGAACCGAAACGCTTTGCAGGGCGAGAAACACCAAAAAGACTAGACAACATGCTGAATGAGACAAATCAACACCGAAAAGGCTCGAGAAACGGGAAAAGTACTCTGATTTACTCATTTCACTGAGTGTGTGACAAAAGCACAATTGTGTTAAATATCCCATGTACCTGCATCAAAGAGATGTGGTTAAGCACCAAAAGCACTTTGCTTAAGCTAGGAAAACATAAAAATGACATATTATATGAATCAAACTTTAAACTCTTATTTGCAATTGTCTTCCCTTGAATTTGAAAGTTTCTCACGTTTTGGGGGTCAAATATCACAGCATTTGCAGGAAAAAGCTAAAGAGGGCAGAGAATGCAGAAATTTGCAATGACCATAGGAAAAATCTACAATAACATGCTGGATGCCAAAACAATTCTGATCAGGACACGGAATTACCTGTATTTGTGCTCTGTTTTGCTCATTTCAGTATTAGTGCCACAAAAGCATAATAATTCCTCGTTCTCTCTTGAATCTGCATCAGAGAGTCGCTGTAATGAACCAAAACGCTTTGCAGGGCGAGAAACACAAAAAGACTAGACAACATGCTGAATGAGACAAATCAACACCGAAAAGGCTCAGGAAACGGGAAAAGTACTCTGATTTACTCATTTCAGTGAGTGTGTGACAAAAGCACAATTGTGTTACAGTTCCCATGTACCTGCATCATAGAGTCGTGGTTAAGCACCAAAAGCGCTTTGCTTAAGCTAGGAAAACATAAAAATGACATATTAGATGAATCAAACTTGAAACTCATATTCGCGTTTTATCTTCCCATAAATATGAAAGTTTCTCACGTTTTGGGGGTCAAATATCACAGCATTTGCAGGAAAAAGCTAAAGAGGGCAGAGAATGCAGAAATTTGCAATGACCATAGGAAAAATCTACAATAACATGCTGGATGCCAAAACAGCACAGAAAAGGCTCAGGACACGGAATTACATGTTTTTGTACTCTGTTTCGCTCTTTTCAGTATTAGTGCCACAAAAGCATAATAATTCCTCGTTCTCTCTTGAATCTGCATCAGAGAGTCGCTGTAATGAACCAAAACGCTTTGCAGGGCGAGAAACACAAAAAGACTAGACAACATGCTGAATAAGACAAATCAACACCAAAAAGGCTCAGGAAATGGGAAAAGTACTGTGATTTACTCATTTCAGTGAGTGTGTGACAAAAGCACAACTGTGTTACAGTTCCCATGTACCTGCATCATAGAGTCGTGGTTTAGCACCAAAAGCGCTTTGCTTAAGCGAGAAAAACATAAAAATGACATATTAGATGAATCAAACTTGAAACTCTTATTTTCTTTTTATCTTCCCATAAATATGAGAGTTTCTCACGTTTTGGGGGTCAAATATCACAGCATTTGCAGGAAAAAGCTAAAGAGGGCAGAGAATGCAGAAATTTGCAATGACCATAGGTAGCACTACAATAACATGCTGGATGCCAAAACAATACTGATCAGGACACGGAATTACCTGTATTTGTGCTCTGTTTTGCTCATTTCAGTATTAGTGCCACAAAAGTATAATAGTTCCTAGTTATCTCTTGAATCTGCATCAGAGAGTCCCAGTAATGAATCAAAACGCTTTGTGGGGCGAGAAACACCAAAAAGACTAGACAACATGCTGAATGTTGATTTGTCTCAAATCAACACCGAAAAGACTCAGGAAACGGGAAAAATACTCTGATTTACTCATTTCAGTGAGTGTGTGACAAAAGCACAATTGTGTTACAGTTCCCATGTACCTGCATCATAGAGTCGTGGTTAAGCACCAAAAGCGCTTTGCTTAAGCGAGAAAAACATAAAAAAGACATATTAGATGAATCAAACTTGAAACTCATATTCGCGTTTTATCTTCCCATAAATATGAGAGTTTCTCACGTTTTGGGGGTCAAATATCACAGCTGTTGCAGGAAAAAGCTAAAGAGGGCAGAGAATGCAGAAATTTGCAATGACCATAGGAAATATCTACAATAACATGCTGGATTCCAAAACAGCACAGAAAAGGCTCAGGACACGGAATTACATGTTTTTGTACTCTGTTTTGCTCATTTCAGTATTAGTGCCACAAAAGTATAATAGTTCCTAGTTATCTCTTGAATCTGCATCAGAGAGTCCCAGTAATGAATCAAAACGCTTTGTGGGGCGAGAAACACAAAAAGACTAGACAACATGCTGAATGTTGATTTGTCTCAAATCAACACCGAAAAGGCTCAGGAAACGGGAAAAATACTCTGATTTACTCATTTCAGTGAGTGTGTGACAAAAGCACAATTGTGTTACAGTTCCCATGTACCTGCATCATAGAGTCGTGGTTAAGCACCAAAAGCGCTTTGCTTAAGCGAGGAAAACATAAAAATGACATATTAGATGAATCAAACTTGAAACTCATATTCGCGTTTTAGCTTCCCATAAATATGAAAGTTTCTCACGTTTTGGGGGTCAAATATCACAGCATCTGCAGGAAAATGCTAAAGAGGGCAGAGAATGCAGAAATTTGCAATGACCATAGGAAAAATCTACAATAACATGCTGGATGCCAAAACAGCACAGAAAAGGCTCAGGACACGGAATTACATGTTTTTGTACTCTGTTTTGCTCATTTCAGTATTAGTGCCACAAAAGCATAATAATTCCTCGTTCTCTCTTGAATCTGCATCAGAGAGTCGCTGTAATAAACCAAAACGCTTTGCAGGGCGAGAAACACCAAAAAGACTAGACAACTTGCTGAATGAGACAAATCAACACCGAAAAGGCTCAGGAAACGGGAAAAATACTCTGATTTACTCATTTCAGTGAGTGTGTGACAAAAGCACAATTGTGTTACAGTTCCCATGTACCTGCATCATAGAGTTGTGGTTAAGCACCAAAAGCGCTTTGCTTAAGCTAGGAAAACATAAAAATGACATTATTTGAATCAAACTTGAAACTCTTATTTGCTTTTTATCTTCCCATAAATATGAGAGTTTCTCACGTTTTGGGGGTCAAATATCACAGCATTTGCAGGAAAAAGCTAAAGAGTGCAGAGAATGCAGAAATTTGCAATGACCATAGGAAAAATCTACAATAACATGCTGGATGCCAAAACAATACTGATCAGGACACGGAATTACCTGTATTTGTGCTCTGTTTTGCTCATTTCAGTATTAGTGCCACAAAAGCATAATAGTTCCTAGTTATCTCTTGAATCTGCATCAAAGAGTCGCTGTAATGAACCAAAACGCTTTGCAGGGCGAGAAACACCAAAAAGACTAGACAACATGCTGAATGAGACAAATCAACACCGAAAAGGCTCAGGAAACGGGAAAAATACTCTGATTTACTCATTTCAGTGAGTGTGTGACAAAAGCACAATTGTGTTACAGTTCCCATGTACCTGCATCATAGAGTCGTGGTTAAGCACCAAAAGCGCTTTGCTTAAGCTAGGAAAACATAAAAATGACATTATTTGAATCAAACTTGAAACTCTAATTTGCTTTTTATCTTCCCATAAATATGAGAGTTTCTCACGTTTTGGGGGTCAAATATCACAGCATTTGCAGGAAAAAGCTAAAGAGTGCAGAGAATGCAGAAATTTGCAATGACCATAGGAAAAATCTACAATAACATGCTGGATGCCAAAACAATACTGATCAGGACACGGAATTACCTGTATTTGTGCTCTGTTTTGCTCATTTCAGTATTAGTGCCACAAAAGCATAATAGTTCCTAGTTATCTCTTGAATCTGCATCAAAGAGTCGCTGTAATGAACCAAAACGCTTTGCAGGGCGAGAAACACCAAAAAGACTAGACAACATGCTGAATGTTGATTTGTCTCAAATCAACACCGAAAAGGCTCAGGAAATGGGAAAAGTACTCTGATTTTTTCATTGCAGTGAGTGTGTGACAAAAGCACAATTGTGTTACAGTGTCCATGTACCTGCATCATAGAGTTGTGGTTTAGCACCAAAAGCGCTTTGCTTAAGCGAGGAAAACATAAAAATGACATTATTTGAATCAAACTTGAAACTCTTATTTGCTTTTTATCTTCCCATAAATATGAGAGTTTCTCACGTTTTGGGGGTCAAATATCACAGCATTTGCAGGAAAAAGCTAAAGAGGGCAGAGAATGCAGAAATTTGCAATGACCATAGGAAATATCTACAATAACATGCTGGATTCCAAAACAGCACAGAAAAGGCTCAGGACACGGAATTACATGTTTTTGTACTCTGTTTTGCTCATTTCAGTATTAGTGCCACAAAAGTATAATAGTTCCTAGTTATCTCTTGAATCTGCATCAGAGAGTCCCAGTAATGAATCAAAACGCTTTGTGGGGCGAGAAACACAAAAAGACTAGACAACATGCTGAATGTTGATTTGTCTCAAATCAACACCGAAAAGGCTCAGGAAACGGGAAAAATACTCTGATTTACTCATTTCAGTGAGTGTGTGACAAAAGCACAATTGTGTTACAGTTCCCATGTACCTGCATCATAGAGTCGTGGTTAAGCACCAAAAGCGCTTTGCTTAAGCGAGGAAAACATAAAAATGACATATTAGATGAATCAAACTTGAAACTCATATTCGCGTTTTAGCTTCCCATAAATATGAAAGTTTCTCACGTTTTGGGGGTCAAATATCACAGCATCTGCAGGAAAATGCTAAAGAGGGCAGAGAATGCAGAAATTTGCAATGACCATAGGAAAAATCTACAATAACATGCTGGATGCCAAAACAGCACAGAAAAGGCTCAGGACACGGAATTACATGTTTTTGTACTCTGTTTTGCTCATTTCAGTATTAGTGCCACAAAAGCATAATAATTCCTCGTTCTCTCTTGAATCTGCATCAGAGAGTCGCTGTAATAAACCAAAACGCTTTGCAGGGCGAGAAACACCAAAAAGACTAGACAACTTGCTGAATGAGACAAATCAACACCGAAAAGGCTCAGGAAACGGGAAAAATACTCTGATTTACTCATTTCAGTGAGTGTGTGACAAAAGCACAATTGTGTTACAGTTCCCATGTACCTGCATCATAGAGTTGTGGTTAAGCACCAAAAGCGCTTTGCTTAAGCTAGGAAAACATAAAAATGACATTATTTGAATCAAACTTGAAACTCTTATTTGCTTTTTATCTTCCCATAAATATGAG
This sequence comes from Halichoeres trimaculatus, assembly GCF_033239565.1. NCBI lineage: Eukaryota > Metazoa > Chordata > Actinopteri > Labriformes > Labridae > Halichoeres > Halichoeres trimaculatus. The sequence continues at coordinate 100,736 of NW_027437238.1, read as the reverse complement.
AGTTTCTCACGTTTTGGGGGTCAAATATCACAGCATTTGCAGGAAAAAGCTAAAGAGTGCAGAGAATGCAGAAATTTGCAATGACCATAGGAAAAATCTACAATAACATGCTGGATGCCAAAACAATACTGATCAGGACACGGAATTACCTGTATTTGTGCTCTGTTTTGCTCATTTCAGTATTAGTGCCACAAAAGCATAATAGTTCCTAGTTATCTCTTGAATCTGCATCAAAGAGTCGCTGTAATGAACCAAAACGCTTTGCAGGGCGAGAAACACCAAAAAGACTAGACAACATGCTGAATGAGACAAATCAACACCGAAAAGGCTCAGGAAACGGGAAAAATACTCTGATTTACTCATTTCAGTGAGTGTGTGACAAAAGCACAATTGTGTTACAGTTCCCATGTACCTGCATCATAGAGTCGTGGTTAAGCACCAAAAGCGCTTTGCTTAAGCTAGGAAAACATAAAAATGACATTATTTGAATCAAACTTGAAACTCTTATTTGCTTTTTATCTTCCCATAAATATGAGAGTTTCTCACGTTTTGGGGGTCAAATATCACAGCATTTGCAGGAAAAAGCTAAAGAGTGCAGAGAATGCAGAAATTTGCAATGACCATAGGAAAAATCTACAATAACATGCTGGATGCCAAAACAATACTGATCAGGACACGGAATTACCTGTATTTGTGCTCTGTTTTGCTCATTTCAGTATTAGTGCCACAAAAGCATAATAGTTCCTAGTTATCTCTTGAATCTGCATCAAAGAGTCGCTGTAATGAACCAAAACGCTTTGCAGGGCGAGAAACACCAAAAAGACTAGACAACATGCTGAATGTTGATTTGTCTCAAATCAACACCGAAAAGGCTCAGGAAATGGGAAAAGTACTCTGATTTTTTCATTGCAGTGAGTGTGTGACAAAAGCACAATTGTGTTACAGTGTCCATGTACCTGCATCATAGAGTTGTGGTTTAGCACCAAAAGCGCTTTGCTTAAGCGAGGAAAACATAAAAATGACATTATTTGAATCAAACTTGAAACTCTTATTTGCTTTTTATCTTCCCATAAATATGAGAGTTTCTCACGTTTTGGGGGTCAAATATCACAGCATTTGCAGGAAAAAGCTAAAGAGGGCAGAGAATGCAGAAATTTGCAATGACCATAGGAAAAATCTACAATAACATGCTGGATGCCAAAACAGCACAGAAAAGGCTCAGGACACGGAATTACATGTTTTTGTACTCTGTTTTGCTCATTTCAGTATTAGTGCCACAAAAGCATAATAATTCCTCGTTCTCTCTTGAATCTGCATCAGAGAGTCGCTGTAATAAACCAAAACGCTTTGCAGGGCGAGAAACACAAAAAGACTAGACAACATGCTGAATGAGACAAATCAACACCGAAAAGGCTCAGGAAACGGGAAAAATACTCTGATTTACTCATTTCAGTGAGTGTGTGACAAAAGCACAATTGTGTTACAGTTCCCATGTACCTGCATCATAGAGTCGTGGTTTAGCACCAAAAACGCTTTGCTTAAGCGAGAAAAACATAAAAAAGGCATTATTTGAATCAAACTTGAAACTCTTATTTGCTTTTTATCTTCCCATAAATATGAGAGTTTCTCACGTTTTGGGGGTCAAATATCACAGCTGTTGCAGGAAAAAGCTAAAGAGGGCAGAGAATGCAGAAATTTGCAATGACCATAGGAAAAATCTACAATAACATGCTGGATGCCAAAACAATACTGATCAGGACACGGAATTACCTGTATTTGTGCTCTGTTTTGCTCATTTCAGTATTAGTGCCACAAAAGCATAATAGTTCCTAGTTATCTCTTGAATCTGCATCAGAGAGTCCCAGTAATGAATCAAAACGCTTTGTGGGGCGAGAAACACCAAAAAGACTAGACAACATGCTGAATGTTGATTTGTCTCAAATCAACACCGAAAAGGCTCAGGAAACGGGAAAAGTACTCTGATTTACTCATTTCAGTGAGTGTGTGACAAAAGCACAATTGTGTTACAGTTCCCATGTACCTGCATCATAGAGTCGTGGTTAAGCACCAAAAGCGCTTTGCTTAAGCTAGGAAAACATAAAAATGACATATTAGATGAATCAAACTTGAAACTCATATTCGCGTTTTATCTTCCCATAAATATGAGAGTTTCTCACGTTTTGGGGGTCAAATATCACAGCATTTGCAGGAAAAAGCTAAAGAGGGCAGAGAATGCAGAAATTTGCAATGACCATAGGAAAAATCTACAATAACATGCTGGATGCCAAAACAGCACAGAAAAGGCTCAGGACACGGAATTACATGTTTTTGTACTCTGTTTTGCTCATTTCAGTATTAGTGCCACAAAAGCATAATAATTCCTCGTTCTCTCTTGAATCTGCATCAGCGAGTCGCTGTAATAAACCAAAACGCTTTGCAGGGCGAGAAACACCAAAAAGACTAGACAACATGCTGAATGAGACAAATCAACACCGAAAAGGCTCAGGAAACGGGAAAAATACTCTGATTTACTCATTTCAGTGAGTGTGTGACAAAAGCACAATTGTGTTACAGTTCCAATGTACCTGCATCATAGATTCGTGGTTAAGCACCAAAAGCGCTTTGCTTAAGCTAGGAAAACATAAAAATGACATTATTTGAATCAAACTTGAAACTCTTATTTGCTTTTTATCTTCCCATAAATATGAGAGTTTCTCACGTTTTGGGGGTCAAATATCACAGCATTTGCAGGAAAAAGCTAAAGAGGGCAGAGAATGCAGAAATTTGCAATGACCATAGGAAAAATCTACAATAACATGCTGGATGCCAAAACAGCACAGAAAAGGCTCAGGACACGGAATTACATGTTTTTGTACTCTGTTTTGCTCATTTCAGTATTAGTGCCACAAAAGCATAATAATTCCTCGTTCTCTCTTGAATCTGCATCAGAGAGTCGCTGTAATGAACCAAAACGCTTTGCAGGGCGAGAAACACAAAAAGACTAGACAACATGCTGAATGAGACAAATCAACACCGAAAAGGCTCAGGAAATGGGAAAAGTACTGTGATTTACTCATTTCAGTGAGTGTGTGACAAAAGCACAATTGTGTTACAGTGCCCATGTACCTGCATCATAGAGTCGTGGTTAAGCACCAAAAGCGCTTTGCTTAAGCGAGGAAAACATAAAAATGACATATTAGATGAATCAAACTTGAAACTCATATTCGCGTTTTATCTTCCCATAAATATGAAAGTTTCTCACGTTTTGGGGGTCAAATATCACAGCATTTGCAGGAAAAAGCTAAAGAGGGCAGAGAATGAAGAAATTTGCAATGACCATAGTTCAATCAGGAGAGACTTAAACACCATAAAGAGTTATGAACCAATTTAATGAACAAATGCATGCAAAGATAGTTTGGCGGTTAGACCCCATCAATCATTGAGCAATTAATAAATGAAAGGGGGTGCAATGACATTGAGAATTAAGATATCCCCCGATGGAGTCTAGACACTGGTGGTGGTGATAGTCCTAAGAGGCTTGATCTGTGATTCATTGAGAACTGCGGGCTGCGGACTTCGGACTCGGGCTGCGGACTGCTGGGCTGAGAACTGCTGGGCTGTGACTGCGAGGCTGCGAACTGCAATCTGCAGCTGCAGGGCGGACGACTGCTGGGCTGAAGAAAGAGGACTGAGCCATAAAGACTGGGGGTGTCTGGGGAGGAGGAGGGTCGAGACGCGAGCCTGAAAGACAGCTGACAAGCAGAAGAGATGGCATTTAAACTTTGACAGCTATGAAATGATTGGCTTAACGATTGAAGCGGAAACGATGTGATTGGACAGAGAAAAAAATTGACGCGCCTCCCAGTCAGCTGATAGACAAAGCGGGAAAGAATGAGTGAACAGAAGTGTGTGTGAGTGTGCCCCCAGTCTTCCTGACTGAACTTTCGCTAAGCTTCATGAAGCACTACAATAACATGCTGGATGCCAAAACAATACTGATCAGGACACGGAATTACCTGTATTTGTACTCTGTTTTGCTCATTTCAGTATTAGTGCCACAAAAGCATAATAATTCCTCGTTCTCTCTTGAATCTGCATCAAAGAGTCGCTGTAATGAACCAAAACGCTTTGCAGGGCGAGAAACACAAAAAGACTAGACAACATGTTGAATGAGACAAATCAACACCGAAAAGGCTCAGGAAACGGGAAAAGTACTGTGATTTACTCATTTCAGTGAGTGTGTGACAAAAGCACAATTGTGTTACAGTGTCCATGTACCTGCATCATAGAGTCGTGGTTAAGCACCACAAACGCTTTGCTTAAGCGAGGAAAACATAAAAATGACATATTAGATGAATCAAACTTGAAACTCATATTTGCTTTTTATCTTCCCATAAATATGAAAGTTTCTCACGTTTTGGGGGTCAAATATCACAGCATTTGCAGGAAAAAGCTAAAGAGGGCAGAGAATGCAGAAATTTGCATTGACCATAGGAAACACTACAATAACATGTTGGATGCCAGAACACTACCAATCAGGACACGGAATTACATGTTTTTGTACTCTGTTTTGCTCATTTCAGTATTAGTGCCACAAAAGCATAATAATTCCTAGTTATCTCTTGAATCTGCATCAGAGAGTCGCTGTAATGAACCAAAACGCTTTGCAGGGCGAGAAACACAAAAAGACTAGACAACATGCTGAATGAGACAAATCAACACCGAAAAGGCTCAGGAAACGGGAAAAGTACTCTGATTTACTCATTTCAGTGAGTGTGTGACAAAAGCACAATTGTGTTACAGTGTCCATGTACCTGCATCATAGAGTCGTGGTTTAGCACCAAAAGCGCTTTGCTTAAGCGAGAAAAACATAAAAAAGGCATTATTTGAATCAAACTTGAAACTCATATTCGCGTTTTATCTTCCCATAAATATGAAAGTTTCTCACGTTTTGGGGGTCAAATATCACAGCATTTGCAGGAAAAAGCTAAAGAGGGCAGAGAATGCAGAAATTTGCAATGACCATAGGAAAAATCTACAATAACATGCTGGATGCCAAAACAGCACAGAAAAGGCTCAGGACACGGAATTACATGTTTTTGTACTCTGTTTCGCTCTTTTCAGTATTAGTGCCACAAAAGCATAATAATTCCTCGTTCTCTCTTGAATCTGCATCAGAGAGTCGCTGTAATGAACCAAAACGCTTTGCAGGGCGAGAAACACAAAAAGACTAGACAACATGCTGAATAAGACAAATCAACACCAAAAAGGCTCAGGAAATGGGAAAAGTACTGTGATTTACTCATTTCAGTGAGTGTGTGACAAAAGCACAACTGTGTTACAGTTCCCATGTACCTGCATCATAGAGTCGTGGTTTAGCACCAAAAGCGCTTTGCTTAAGCGAGAAAAACATAAAAATGACATATTAGATGAATCAAACTTGAAACTCTTATTTTCTTTTTATCTTCCCATAAATATGAGAGTTTCTCACGTTTTGGGGGTCAAATATCACAGCATTTGCAGGAAAAAGCTAAAGAGGGCAGAGAATGCAGAAATTTGCAATGACCATAGGTAGCACTACAATAACATGCTGGATGCCAAAACAATACTGATCAGGACACGGAATTACCTGTATTTGTGCTCTGTTTTGCTCATTTCAGTATTAGTGCCACAAAAGTATAATAGTTCCTAGTTATCTCTTGAATCTGCATCAGAGAGTCCCAGTAATGAATCAAAACGCTTTGTGGGGCGAGAAACACCAAAAAGACTAGACAACATGCTGAATGTTGATTTGTCTCAAATCAACACCGAAAAGACTCAGGAAACGGGAAAAGTACTCTGATTTACTCATTTCAGTGAGTGTGTGACAAAAGCACAATTGTTTTACAGTTCCCATGTACCTGCATCATAGAGTCGTGGTTAAGCACCAAAAGCGCTTTGCTTAAGCGAGAAAAACATAAAAAAGACATATTAGATGAATCAAACTTGAAACTCATATTCGCGTTTTATCTTCCCATAAATATGAAAGTTTCTCACGTTTTGGGGGTCAAATATCACAGCTGTTGCAGGAAAAAGCTAAAGAGGGCAGAGAATGCAGAAATTTGCAATGACCATAGGAAATATCTACAATAACATGCTGGATTCCAAAACAGCACAGAAAAGGCTCAGGACACGGAATTACATGTTCTTGTACTCTGTTTTGCTCATTTCAGTATTAGTGCCACAAAAGTATAATAGTTCCTAGTTATCTCTTGAATCTGCATCAGAGAGTCCCAGTAATGAATCAAAACGCTTTGTGGGGCGAGAAACACCAAAAAGACTAGACAACATGCTGAATGTTGATTTGTCTCAAATCAACACCGAAAAGGCTCAGGAAACGGGAAAAATACTCTGATTTACTCATTTCAGTGAGTGTGTGACAAAAGCACAATTGTGTTACAGTTCCCATGTACCTGCATCATAGAGTCGTGGTTAAGCACCAAAAGCGCTTTGCTTAAGCGAGGAAAACATAAAAATGACATATTAGATGAATCAAACTTGAAACTCATATTCGCGTTTTAGCTTCCCATAAATATGAAAGTTTCTCACGTTTTGGGGGTCAAATATCACAGCATTTGCAGGAAAAAGCTAAAGAGGGCAGAGAATGCAGAAATTTGCAATGACCATAGGAAAAATCTACAATAACATGCTGGATGCCAAAACAGCACAGAAAAGGCTCAGGACACGGAATTACATGTTTTTGTACTCTGTTTTGCTCATTTCAGTATTAGTGCCACAAAAGCATAATAGTTCCTAGTTATCTCTTGAATCTGCATCAGAGAGTCGCTGTAATAAACCAAAACGCTTTGCAGGGCGAGAAACACCAAAAAGACTAGACAACTTGCTGAATGAGACAAATCAACACCGAAAAGGCTCAGGAAACGGGAAAAATACTCTGATTTACTCATTTCAGTGAGTGTGTGACAAAAGCACAATTGTGTTACAGTTCCCATGTACCTGCATCATAGAGTTGTGGTTAAGCACCAAAAGCGCTTTGCTTAAGCTAGGAAAACATAAAAATGACATTATTTGAATCAAACTTGAAACTCTTATTTGCTTTTTATCTTCCCATAAATATGAGAGTTTCTCACGTTTTGGGGGTCAAATATCACAGCATTTGCAGGAAAAAGCTAAAGAGTGCAGAGAATGCAGAAATTTGCAATGACCATAGGAAAAATCTACAATAACATGCTGGATGCCAAAACAATACTGATCAGGACACGGAATTACCTGTATTTGTGCTCTGTTTTGCTCATTTCAGTATTAGTGCCACAAAAGCATAATAGTTCCTAGTTATCTCTTGAATCTGCATCAAAGAGTCGCTGTAATGAACCAAAACGCTTTGCAGGGCGAGAAACACCAAAAAGACTAGACAACATGTTGAATGTTGATTTGTCTCAAATCAACACCGAAAAGGCTCAGGAAATGGGAAAAGTACTCTGATTTTTTCATTGCAGTGAGTGTGTGACAAAAGCACAATTGTGTTACAGTGTCCATGTACCTGCATCATAGAGTTGTGGTTTAGCACCAAAAGCGCTTTGCTTAAGCGAGGAAAACATAAAAATGACATTATTTGAATCAAACTTGAAACTCTTATTTGCTTTTTATCTTCCCATAAATATGAGAGTTTCTCACGTTTTGGGGGTCAAATATCACAGCATTTGCAGGAAAAAGCTAAAGAGGGCAGAGAATGCAGAAATTTGCAATGACCATAGGAAAAATCTACAATAACATGCTGGATGCCAAAACAGCACAGAAAAGGCTCAGGACACGGAATTACATGTTTTTGTACTCTGTTTTGCTCATTTCAGTATTAGTGCCACAAAAGCATAATAATTCCTCGTTCTCTCTTGAATCTGCATCAGAGAGTCGCTGTAATGAACCAAAACGCTTTGCAGGGCGAGAAACACCAAAAAGACTAGACAACATGCTGAATGAGACAAATCAACACCGAAAAGGCTCAGGAAACGGGAAAAATACTCTGATTTACTCATTTCAGTGAGTGTGTGACAAAAGCACAATTGTGTTACAGTTCCCATGTACCTGCATCATAGAGTCGTGGTTAAGCACCAAAAGCGCTTTGCTTAAGCGAGGAAAACATAAAAATGACATTATTTGAATCAAACTTGAAACTCTTATTTGCTTTTTATCTTCCCATAAATATGAGAGTTTCTCACGTTTTGGGGGTCAAATATCACAGCATTTGCAGGAAAAAGCTAAAGAGGGCAGAGAATGCAGAAATTTGCAATGACCATAGGAAAAATCTACAATAACATGCTGGATGCCAAAACAGCACAGAAAAGGCTCAGGACACGGAATTACATGTTTTTGTACTCTGTTTTGCTCATTTCAGTATTAGTGCCACAAAAGCATAATAATTCCTCGTTCTCTCTTGAATCTGCATCAGAGAGTCGCTGTAATGAACCAAAACGCTTTGCAGGGCGAGAAACACCAAAAAGACTAGACAACATGCTGAATGAGACAAATCAACACCGAAAAGGCTCAGGAAACGGGAAAAATACTCTGATTTACTCATTTCAGTGAGTGTGTGACAAAAGCACAATTGTGTTACAGTTCCCATGTACCTGCATCATAGAGTTGTGGTTAAGCACCAAAAGCGCTTTGCTTAAGCTAGGAAAACATAAAAATGACATTATTTGAATCAAACTTGAAACTCTTATTTGCTTTTTATCTTCCCATAAATATGAGAGTTTCTCACGTTTTGGGGGTCAAATATCACAGCATTTGCAGGAAAAAGCTAAAGAGTGCAGAGAATGCAGAAATTTGCAATGACCATAGGAAAAATCTACAATAACATGCTGGATGCCAAAACAATACTGATCAGGACACGGAATTACCTGTATTTGTGCTCTGTTTTGCTCATTTCAGTATTAGTGCCACAAAAGCATAATAGTTCCTAGTTATCTCTTGAATCTGCATCAAAGAGTCGCTGTAATGAACCAAAACGCTTTGCAGGGCGAGAAACACCAAAAAGACTAGACAACATGCTGAATGAGACAAATCAACACCGAAAAGGCTCAGGAAACGGGAAAAATACTCTGATTTACTCATTTCAGTGAGTGTGTGACAAAAGCACAATTGTTTTACAGTTCCCATGTACCTGCATCATAGAGTCGTGGTTAAGCACCAAAAGCGCTTTGCTTAAGCTAGGAAAACATAAAAATGACATTATTTGAATCAAACTTGAAACTCTTATTTGCTTTTTATCTTCCCATAAATATGAGAGTTTCTCACGTTTTGGGGGTCAAATATCACAGCATTTGCAGGAAAAAGCTAAAGAGTGCAGAGAATGCAGAAATTTGCAATGACCATAGGAAAAATCTACAATAACATGCTGGATGCCAAAACAATACTGATCAGGACACGGAATTACCTGTATTTGTGCTCTGTTTTGCTCATTTCAGTATTAGTGCCACAAAAGCATAATAGTTCCTAGTTATCTCTTGAATCTGCATCAAAGAGTCGCTGTAATGAACCAAAACGCTTTGCAGGGCGAGAAACACCAAAAAGACTAGACAACATGCTGAATGTTGATTTGTCTCAAATCAACACCGAAAAGGCTCAGGAAATGGGAAAAGTACTCTGATTTTTTCATTGCAGTGAGTGTGTGACAAAAGCACAATTGTGTTACAGTGTCCATGTACCTGCATCATAGAGTTGTGGTTTAGCACCAAAAGCGCTTTGCTTAAGCGAGGAAAACATAAAAATGACATTATTTGAATCAAACTTGAAACTCTTATTTGCTTTTTATCTTCCCATAAATATGAGAGTTTCTCACGTTTTGGGGGTCAAATATCACAGCATTTGCAGGAAAAAGCTAAAGAGGGCAGAGAATGCAGAAATTTGCAATGACCATAGGAAAAATCTACAATAACATGCTGGATGCCAAAACAGCACAGAAAAGGCTCAGGACACGGAATTACATGTTTTTGTACTCTGTTTTGCTCATTTCAGTATTAGTGCCACAAAAGCATAATAATTCCTCGTTCTCTCTTGAATCTGCATCAGAGAGTCGCTGTAATAAACCAAAACGCTTTGCAGGGCGAGAAACACAAAAAGACTAGACAACATGCTGAATGAGACAAATCAACACCGAAAAGGCTCAGGAAACGGGAAAAATACTCTGATTTACTCATTTCAGTGAGTGTGTGACAAAAGCACAATTGTGTTACAGTTCCCATGTACCTGCATCATAGAGTCGTGGTTTAGCACCAAAAACGCTTTGCTTAAGCGAGAAAAACATAAAAAAGGCATTATTTGAATCAAACTTGAAACTCTTATTTGCTTTTTATCTTCCCATAAATATGAGAGTTTCTCACGTTTTGGGGGTCAAATATCACAGCTGTTGCAGGAAAAAGCTAAAGAGGGCAGAGAATGCAGAAATTTGCAATGACCATAGGAAGCACTACAATAACATGCTGGATGCCAAAACAATACTGATCAGGACACGGAATTACCTGTATTTGAGCTCTGTTTTGCTCATTTCAGTATTAGTGCCACAAAAGCATAATAGTTCCTAGTTATCTCTTGAATCTGCATCAGAGAGTCCCAGTAATGAATCAAAACGCTTTGTGGGGCGAGAAACACCAAAAAGACTAGACAACATGCTGAATGTTGATTTGTCTCAAATCAACACCGAAAAGGCTCAGGAAACGGGAAAAGTACTCTGATTTACTCATTTCAGTGAGTGTGTGACAAAAGCACAATTGTGTTACAGTTCCCATGTACCTGCATCATAGAGTCGTGGTTAAGCACCAAAAGCGCTTTGCTTAAGCTAGGAAAACATAAAAATGACATATTAGATGAATCAAACTTGAAACTCATATTCGCGTTTTATCTTCCCATAAATATGAGAGTTTCTCACGTTTTGGGGGTCAAATATCACAGCATTTGCAGGAAAAAGCTAAAGAGGGCAGAGAATGCAGAAATTTGCAATGACCATAGGAAAAATCTACAATAACATGCTGGATGCCAAAACAGCACAGAAAAGGCTCAGGACACGGAATTACATGTTTTTGTACTCTGTTTTGCTCATTTCAGTATTAGTGCCACAAAAGCATAATAATTCCTCGTTCTCTCTTGAATCTGCATCAGAGAGTCGCTGTAATAAACCAAAACGCTTTGCAGGGCGAGAAACACAAAAAGACTAGACAACATGCTGAATGAGACAAATCAACACCGAAAAGGCTCAGGAAACGGGAAAAATACTCTGATTTACTCATTTCAGTGAGTGTGTGACAAAAGCACAATTGTGTTACAGTTCCCATGTACCTGCATCATAGAGTCGTGGTTTAGCACCAAAAACGCTTTGCTTAAGCGAGAAAAACATAAAAAAGGCATTATTTGAATCAAACTTGAAACTCTTATTTGCTTTTTATCTTCCCATAAATATGAGAGTTTCTCACGTTTTGGGGGTCAAATATCACAGCTGTTGCAGGAAAAAGCTAAAGAGGGCAGAGAATGCAGAAATTTGCAATGACCATAGGAAAAATCTACAATAACATGCTGGATGCCAAAACAGCACAGAAAAGGCTCAGGACACGGAATTACATGTTTTTGTACTCTGTTTTGCTCATTTCAGTATTAGTGCCACAAAAGCATAATAATTCCTCGTTCTCTCTTGAATCTGCATCAGAGAGTCGCTGTAATGAACCAAAACGCTTTGCAGGGCGAGAAACACAAAAAGACTAGACAACATGCTGAATAAGACAAATCAACACCGAAAAGGCTCAGGAAATGGGAAAAGTACTGTGATTTACTCATTTCAGTGAGTGTGTGACAAAAGCACAATTGTGTTACAGTGCCCATGTACCTGCATCATAGAGTCGTGGTTAAGCACCAAAAGCGCTTTGCTTAAGCGAGGAAAACATAAAAATGACATATTAGATGAATCAAACTTGAAACTCATATTCGCGTTTTATCTTCCCATAAATATGAAAGTTTCTCACGTTTTGGGGGTCAAATATCACAGCATTTGCAGGAAAAAGCTAAAGAGGGCAGAGAATGAAGAAATTTGCAATGACCATAGTTCAATCAGGAGAGACTTAAACACCATAAAGAGTTATGAACCAATTTAATGAACAAATGCATGCAAAGATAGTTTGGCGGTTAGACCCCATCAATCATTGAGCAATTAATAAATGAAAGGGGGTGCAATGACATTGAGAATTAAGATATCCCCCGATGGAGTCTAGACACTGGTGGTGGTGATAGTCCTAAGAGGCTTGATCTGTGATTCATTGAGAACTGCGGGCTGCGGACTTCGGACTCGGGCTGCGGACTGCTGGGCTGAGAACTGCTGGGCTGTGACTGCGAGGCTGCGAACTGCAATCTGCAGCTGCAGGGCGGACGACTGCTGGGCTGAAGAAAGAGGACTGAGCCATAAAGACTGGGGGTGTCTGGGGAGGAGGAGGGTCGAGACGCGAGCCTGAAAGACAGCTGACAAGCAGAAGAGATGGCATTTAAACTTTGACAGCTATGAAATGATTGGCTTAACGATTGAAGCGGAAACGATGTGATTGGACAGAGAAAAAAATTGACGCGCCTCCCAGTCAGCTGATAGACAAAGCGGGAAAGAATGAGTGAACAGAAGTGTGTGTGAGTGTGCCCCCAGTCTTCCTGACTGAACTTTCGCTAAGCTTCATGAAGCACTACAATAACATGCTGGATGCCAAAACAATACTGATCAGGACACGGAATTACCTGTATTTGTACTCTGTTTTGCTCATTTCAGTATTAGTGCCACAAAAGCATAATAATTCCTCGTTCTCTCTTGAATCTGCATCAAAGAGTCGCTGTAATGAACCAAAACGCTTTGCAGGGCGAGAAACACAAAAAGACTAGACAACATGTTGAATGAGACAAATCAACACCGAAAAGGCTCAGGAAACGGGAAAAGTACTGTGATTTACTCATTTCAGTGAGTGTGTGACAAAAGCACAATTGTGTTACAGTGTCCATGTACCTGCATCATAGAGTCGTGGTTAAGCACCAAAAGCGCTTTGCTTAAGCGAGGAAAACATAAAAATGACATATTAGATGAATCAAACTTGAAACTCATATTCGCGTTTTATCTTCCCATAAATATGAAAGTTTCTCACGTTTTGGGGGTCAAATATCACAGCATTTGCAGGAAAAAGCTAAAGAGGGCAGAGAATGCAGAAATTTGCATTGACCATAGGAAACACTACAATAACATGTTGGATGCCAGAACACTACCAATCAGGACACGGAATTACATGTTTTTGTACTCTGTTTTGCTCATTTCAGTATTAGTGCCACAAAAGCATAATAATTCCTAGTTATCTCTTGAATCTGCATCAGAGAGTCGCTGTAATGAACCAAAACGCTTTGCAGGGCGAGAAACACAAAAAGACTAGACAACATGCTGAATGGGACAAATCAACACCGAAAAGGCTCAGGAAACGGGAAAAGTACTCTGATTTACTCATTTCAGTGAGTGTGTGACAAAAGCACAATTGTGTTACAGTGTCCATGTACCTGCATCATAGAGTCGTGGTTTAGCACCAAAAGCGCTTTGCTTAAGCGAGAAAAACATAAAAAAGGCATTATTTGAATCAAACTTGAAACTCATATTCGCGTTTTATCTTCCCATAAATATGAAAGTTTCTCACGTTTTGGGGGTCAAATATCACAGCATTTGCAGGAAAAAGCTAAAGAGGGCAGAGAATGCAGAAATTTGCAATGACCATAGGAAAAATCTACAATAACATGCTGGATGCCAAAACAGCACAGAAAAGGCTCAGGACACGGAATTACATGTTTTTGTACTCTGTTTTGCTCATTTCAGTATTAGTGCCACAAAAGCATAATAATTCCTCGTTCTCTCTTGAATCTGCATCAGAGAGTCGCTGTAATAAACCAAAACGCTTTGCAGGGCGAGAAACACCAAAAAGACTAGACAACATGCTGAATGAGACAAATCAACACCGAAAAGGCTCAGGAAACGGGAAAAATACTCTGATTTACTCATTTCAGTGAGTGTGTGACAAAAGCACAATTGTGTTACAGTTCCCATGTACCTGCATCATAGAGTTGTGGTTAAGCACCAAAAGCGCTTTGCTTAAGCTAGGAAAACATAAAAATGACATTATTTGAATCAAACTTGAAACTCTTATTTGCTTTTTATCTTCCCATAAATATGAGAGTTTCTCACGTTTTGGGGGTCAAATATCACAGCATTTGCAGGAAAAAGCTAAAGAGTGCAGAGAATGCAGAAATTTGCAATGACCATAGGAAAAATCTACAATAACATGCTGGATGCCAAAACAATACTGATCAGGACACGGAATTACCTGTATTTGTGCTCTGTTTTGCTCATTTCAGTATTAGTGCCACAAAGCATAATAGTTCCTAGTTATCTCTTGAATCTGCATCAAAGAGTCGCTGTAATGAACCAAAACGCTTTGCAGGGCGAGAAACACCAAAAAGACTAGACAACATGCTGAATGTTGATTTGTCTCAAATCAACACCGAAAAGGCTCAGGAAATGGGAAAAGTACTCTGATTTTTTCATTGCAGTGAGTGTGTGACAAAAGCACAATTGTGTTACAGTGTCCATGTACCTGCATCATAGAGTTGTGGTTTAGCACCAAAAGCGCTTTGCTTAAGCGAGGAAAACATAAAAATGACATTATTTGAATCAAACTTGAAACTCTTATTTGCTTTTTATCTTCCCATAAATATGAGAGTTTCTCACGTTTTGGGGGTCAAATATCACAGCATTTGCAGGAAAAAGCTAAAGAGGGCAGAGAATGCAGAAATTTGCAATGACCATAGGAAAAATCTACAATAACATGTTGGATGCCAAAACAGCACAGAAAAGGCTCAGGACACGGAATTACATGTTTTTGTACTCTGTTTTGCTCATTTCAGTATTAGTGCCACAAAAGCATAATAATTCCTCGTTCTCTCTTGAATCTGCATCAGAGAGTCGCTGTAATAAACCAAAACGCTTTGCAGGGCGAGAAACACCAAAAAGACTAGACAACATGCTGAATGAGACAAATCAACACCGAAAAGGCTCAGGAAACGGGAAAAATACTCTGATTTACTCATTTCAGTGAGTGTGTGACAAAAGCACAATTGTGTTACAGTTCCCATGTACCTGCATCATAGAGTTGTGGTTAAGCACCAAAAGCGCTTTGCTTAAGCTAGGAAAACATAAAAATGACATTATTTGAATCAAACTTGAAACTCTTATTTGCTTTTTATCTTCCCATAAATATGAGAGTTTCTCACGTTTTGGGGGTCAAATATCACAGCATTTGCAGGAAAAAGCTAAAGAGTGCAGAGAATGCAGAAATTTGCAATGACCATAGGAAGCATCACAATAACATGCTGGATGCCAAAACAATACTGATCAGGACACGGAATTACCTGTATTTGTGCTCTGTTTTGCTCATTTCAGTATTAGTGCCACAAAAGCATAATAGTTCCTAGTTATCTCTTGAATCTGCATCAGAGAGTCACTGTAATGAACCAAAACGCTTTGCAGGGCGAGAAACACCAAAAAGACTAGACAACATGCTGAATGTTGATTTGTCTCAAATCAACACCGAAAAGGCTCAGGAAACGGGAAAAGTACTCTGATTTACTCATTTCAGTGAGTGTGTGACAAAAGCACAATTGTGTTACAGTTCCCATGTACCTGCATCATAGAGTCGTGGTTAAGCACCAAAAGCGCTTTGCTTAAGCGAGGAAAACATAAAAATGACATATTAGATGAATCAAACTTGAAACTCATATTCGCGTTTTATCTTCCCATAAATATGAAAGTTTCTCACGTTTTGGGGGTCAAATATCACAGCATTTGCAGGAAAAAGCTAAAGAGGGCAGAGAATGCAGAAATTTGCAATGACCATAGGAAAAATCTACAATAACATGCTGGATGCCAAAACAGCACAGAAAAGGCTCAGGACACGGAATTACATGTTTTTGTACTCTGTTTTGCTCATTTCAGTATGAGTGCCACAAAAGCATAATAATTCCTAGTTATCTCTTGAATCTGCATCAGAGAGTCGCTGTAATAAACCAAAACGCTTTGCAGGGCGAGAAACACCAAAAAGACTAGACAACATGCTGAATGAGACAAATCAACACCGAAAAGGCTCAGGAAACGGGAAAAATACTCTGATTTACTCATTTCAGTGAGTGTGTGACAAAAGCACAATTGTGTTACAGTTCCCATGTACCTGCATCATAGAGTCGTGGTTAAGCACCAAAAGCGCTTTGCTTAAGCTAGGAAAACATAAAAATGACATTATTTGAATCAAACTTGAAACTCTTATTTGCTTTTTATCTTCCCATAAATATGAGAGTTTCTCACGTTTTGGGGGTCAAATATCACAGCATTTGCAGGAAAAAGCTAAAGAGGGCAGAGAATGCAGAAATTTGCAATGACCATAGGAAAAATCTACAATAACATGCTGGATGCCAAAACAATACTGATCAGGACACGGAATTACCTGTATTTGTGCTCTGTTTTGCTCATTTCAGTATTAGTGCCACAAAAGCATAATAGTTCCTAGTTATCTCTTGAATCTGCATCAGAGAGTCACTGTAATGAACCAAAACGCTTTGCAGGGCGAGAAACACCAAAAAGACTAGACAACATGCTGAATGTTGATTTGTCTCAAATCAACACCGAAAAGGCTCAGGAAACGGGAAAAGTACTCTGATTTACTCATTTCAGTGAGTGTGTGACAAAAGCACAATTGTGTTACAGTTCCCATGTACCTGCATCATAGAGTCGTGGTTAAGCACCAAAAGCGCTTTGCTTAAGCGAGGAAAACATAAAAATGACATATTAGATGAATCAAACTTGAAACTCATATTCGCGTTTTATCTTCCCATAAATATGAAAGTTTCTCACGTTTTGGGGGTCAAATATCACAGCATTTGCAGGAAAAAGCTAAAGAGGGCAGAGAATGCAGAAATTTGCAATGACCATAGGAAAAATCTACAATAACATGCTGGATGCCAAAACAGCACAGAAAAGGCTCAGGACACGGAATTACATGTTTTTGTACTCTGTTTTGCTCATTTCAGTATGAGTGCCACAAAAGCATAATAATTCCTAGTTATCTCTTGAATCTGCATCAGAGAGTCACTGTAATAAACCAAAACGCTTTGCAGGGCGAGAAACACCAAAAAGACTAGACAACATGCTGAATGAGACAAATCAACACCGAAAAGGCTCAGGAAACGGGAAAAGTACTCTGATTTACTCATTTCAGTGAGTGTGTGACAAAAGCACAATTGTGTTACAGTGTCCATGTACCTGCATCATAGAGTCGTGGTTTAGCACCAAAAGCGCTTTGCTTAAGCGAGAAAAACATAAAAAAGGCATTATTTGAATCAAACTTGAAACTCTTATTTGCTTTTTATCTTCCCATAAATATGAGAGTTTCTCACGTTTTGGGGGTCAAATATCACAGCTGTTGCAGGAAAAAGCTAAAGAGGGCAGAGAATGCAGAAATTTGCAATGACCATAGGAAGCACTACAATAACATGCTGGATGCCAAAACAATACTGATCAGGACACGGAATTACCTGTATTTGTGCTCTGTTTTGCTCATTTCAGTATTAGTGCCACAAAAGCATAATAGTTCCTAGTTATCTCTTGAATCTGCATCAGAGAGTCACTGTAATGAACCAAAACGCTTTGCAGGGCGAGAAACACCAAAAAGACTAGACAACATGCTGAATGTTGATTTGTCTCAAATCAACACCGAAAAGGCTCAGGAAACGGGAAAAGTACTCTGATTTACTCATTTCAGTGAGTGTGTGACAAAAGCACAATTGTGTTACAGTTCCCATGTACCTGCATCATAGAGTCGTGGTAAAGCACCAAAAGCGCTTTGCTTAAGCGAGGAAAACATAAAAATGACATATTAGATGAATCAAACTTGAAACTCATATTCGCGTTTTATCTTCCCATAAATATGAAAGTTTCTCACGTTTTGGGGGTCAAATATCACAGCATTTGCAGGAAAAAGCTAAAGAGGGCAGAGAATGCAGAAATTTGCAATGACCATAGGAAAAATCTACAATAACATGCTGGATGCCAAAACAGCACAGAAAAGGCTCAGGACACGGAATTACATGTTTTTGTACTCTGTTTTGCTCATTTCAGTATTAGTGCCACAAAAGCATAATAATTCCTCGTTCTCTCTTGAATCTGCATCAGAGAGTCGCTGTAATAAACCAAAACGCTTTGCAGGGCGAGAAACACCAAAAAGACTAGACAACATGCTGAATGAGACAAATCAACACCGAAAAGGCTCAGGAAACGGGAAAAATACTCTGATTTACTCATTTCAGTGAGTGTGTGACAAAAGCACAATTGTGTTACAGTTCCCATGTACCTGCATCATAGAGTTGTGGTTAAGCACCAAAAGCGCTTTGCTTAAGCTAGGAAAACATAAAAATGACATTATTTGAATCAAACTTGAAACTCTTATTTGCTTTTTATCTTCCCATAAATATGAGAGTTTCTCACGTTTTGGGGGTCAAATATCACAGCATTTGCAGGAAAAAGCTAAAGAGTGCAGAGAATGCAGAAATTTGCAATGACCATAGGAAGCACTACAATAACATGCTGGATGCCAAAACAATACTGATCAGGACACGGAATTACCTGTATTTGTGCTCTGTTTTGCTCATTTCAGTATTAGTGCCACAAAAGCATAATAGTTCCTAGTTATCTCTTGAATCTGCATCAAAGAGTCGCTGTAATGAACCAAAACGCTTTGCAGGGCGAGAAACACAAAAAAAGACTAGACAACATGCTGAATGTTGATTTGTCTCAAATCAACACCGAAAAGGCTCAGGAAATGGGAAAAGTACTCTGATTTTTTCATTGCAGT
The DNA here is from genome assembly GCF_033239565.1 of Halichoeres trimaculatus. Classification (NCBI taxonomy): domain Eukaryota; kingdom Metazoa; phylum Chordata; class Actinopteri; order Labriformes; family Labridae; genus Halichoeres; species Halichoeres trimaculatus. Next base: position 81,786 of record NW_027437238.1, on the reverse strand, counting down.
GAGTGTGTGACAAAAGCACAATTGTGTTTCAGTTCCCATGTACCTGCATCATAGATTCGTGGTTAAGCACCAAAAGCTCTTTGCTTAAGCGAGAAAAACATAAAAATGACATATTAGATGAATCAAACTTGAAACTCATATTCGCGTTTTATCTTCCCATAAATATGAAAGTTTCTCACGTTTTGGGGGTCAAATATCACAGCATTTGCAGGAAAAAGCTAAAGAGGGCAGAGAATGCAGAAATTTGCAATGACCATAGGAAAAATCTACAATAACATGCTGGATGCCAAAACAGCACAGAAAAGGCTCAGGACACGGAATTACATGTTTTTGTACTCTGTTTTGCTCATTTCAGTATGAGTGCCACAAAAGCATAATAATTCCTAGTTATCTCTTGAATCTGCATCAGAGAGTCGCTGTAATAAACCAAAACGCTTTGCAGGGCGAGAAACACCAAAAAGACTAGACAACATGCTGAATGAGACAAATCAACACCGAAAAGGCTCAGGAAACGGGAAAAATACTCTGATTTACTCATTTCAGTGAGTGTGTGACAAAAGCACAATTGTGTTACAGTTCCCATGTACCTGCATCATAGAGTCGTGGTTAAGCACCAAAAGCGCTTTGCTTAAGCTAGGAAAACATAAAAATGACATTATTTGAATCAAACTTGAAACTCTTATTTGCTTTTTATCTTCCCATAAATATGAGAGTTTCTCACGTTTTGGGGGTCAAATATCACAGCATTTGCAGGAAAAAGCTAAAGAGTGCAGAGAATGCAGAAATTTGCAATGACCATAGGAAAAATCTACAATAACATGCTGGATGCCAAAACAATACTGATCAGGACACGGAATTACCTGTATTTGTGCTCTGTTTTGCTCATTTCAGTATTAGTGCCACAAAGCATAATAGTTCCTAGTTATCTCTTGAATCTGCATCAAAGAGTCGCTGTAATGAACCAAAACGCTTTGCAGGGCGAGAAACACCAAAAAGACTAGACAACATGCTGAATGTTGATTTGTCTCAAATCAACACCGAAAAGGCTCAGGAAATGGGAAAAGTACTCTGATTTTTTCATTGCAGTGAGTGTGTGACAAAAGCACAATTGTGTTACAGTGTCCATGTACCTGCATCATAGAGTCGTGGTTAAGCACCAAAAGCGCTTTGCTTAAGCGAGGAAAACATAAAAATGACATTATTTGAATCAAACTTGAAACTCTTATTTGCTTTTTATCTTCCCATAAATATGAGAGTTTCTCACGTTTTGGGGGTCAAATATCACAGCATTTGCAGGAAAAAGCTAAAGAGGGCAGAGAATGCAGAAATTTGCAATGACCATAGGAAAAATCTACAATAACATGTTGGATGCCAAAACAGCACAGAAAAGGCTCAGGACACGGAATTACATGTTTTTGTACTCTGTTTTGCTCATTTCAGTATTAGTGCCACAAAAGCATAATAATTCCTCGTTCTCTCTTGAATCTGCATCAGAGAGTCGCTGTAATGAACCAAAACGCTTTGCAGGGCGAGAAACACAAAAAGACTAGACAACATGCTGAATGAGACAAATCAACACCGAAAAGGCTCAGGAAACAGGAAAAGTACTCTGATTTACTCATTTCAGTGAGTGTGTGACAAAAGCACAATTGTGTTACAGTTCCCATGTACCTGCATCATAGATTCGTGGTTAAGCACCAAAAGCTCTTTGCTTAAGCGAGAAAAACATAAAAATGACATATTAAATGAATCAAACTTGAAACTCATATTCGCGTTTTATCTTCCCATAAATATGAGAGTTTCTCACGTTTTGGGGGTCAAATATCACAGCATTTGCAGGAAAAAGCTAAAGAGGGCAGAGAATGCAGAAATTTGCAATGACCATAGGAAAAATCTACAATAACATGCTGGATGCCAAAACAGCACAGAAAAGGCTCAGGACACGGAATTACATGTTTTTGTACTCTGTTTTGCTCATTTCAGTATTAGTGCCACAAAAGCATAATAGTTCCTAGTTATCTCTTGAATCTGCATCAGAGAGTCGCTGTAATGAACCAAAACGCTTTGCAGGGCGAGAAACACAAAAAGACTAAACAACATGCTGAATAAGACAACTCAACACCGAAAAGGCTCAGGAAACGGGAAAAGTACTGTGATTTACTCATTTCAGTGAGTGTGTGACAAAAGCACAATTGTGTTACAGTGTCCATGTACCTGCATCATAGAGTCGTGGTTTAGCACCAAAAGCGCTTTGCTTAAGCGAGAAAAACATAAAAAAGGCATTATTTGAATCAAACTTGAAACTCTTATTTGCTTTTTATCTTCCCATAAATATGAGAGTTTCTCACGTTTTGGGGGTCAAATATCACAGCATTTGCAGGAAAAAGCTAAAGAGGGCAGAGAATGCAGAAATTTGCAATGACCATAGGAATCACTACAATAACATGCTGGATGCCAAAACAATACTGATCAGGACACGGAATTACCTGTATTTGTGCTCTGTTTTGCTCATTTCAGTATTAGTGCCACAAAAGCATAATAGTTCCTAGTTATCTCTTGAATCTGCATCAGAGAGTCACTGTAATGAACCAAAACGCTTTGCAGGGCGAGAAACACCAAAAAGACTAGACAACATGCTGAATGTTGATTTGTCTCAAATCAACACCGAAAAGGCTCAGGAAACGGGAAAAGTACTCTGATTTACTCATTTCAGTGAGTGTGTGACAAAAGCACAATTGTGTTACAGTTCCCATGTACCTGCATCATAGAGTCGTGGTTAAGCACCAAAAGCGCTTTGCTTAAGCGAGGAAAACATAAAAATGACATATTAGATGAATCAAACTTGAAACTCATATTCGCGTTTTATCTTCCCATAAATATGAAAGTTTCTCACGTTTTGGGGGTCAAATATCACAGCATTTGCAGGAAAAAGCTAAAGAGGGCAGAGAATGCAGAAATTTGCAATGACCATAGGAAAAATCTACAATAACATGCTGGATGCCAAAACAGCACAGAAAAGGCTCAGGACACGGAATTACATGTTTTTGTACTCTGTTTTGCTCATTTCAGTATTAGTGCCACAAAAGCATAATAATTCCTCGTTCTCTCTTGAATCTGCATCAGAGAGTCGCTGTAAAGAACCAAAACGCTTTGCAGGGCGAGAAACACAAAAAGACTAGACAACATGCTGAATGAGACAAATCAACACCGAAAAGGCTCAGGAAACAGGAAAAGTACTCTGATTTACTCATTTCAGTGAGTGTGTGACAAAAGCACAATTGTGTTACAGTTCCCATGTACCTGCATCATAGATTCGTGGTTAAGCACCAAAAGCGCTTTGCTTAAGCGAGAAAAACATAAAAAAGGCATTATTTGAATCAAACTTGAAACTCTTATTTGCTTTTTATCTTCCCATAAATATGAGAGTTTCTCACGTTTTGGGGGTCAAATATCACAGCATTTGCAGGAAAAAGCTAAAGAGGGCAGAGAATGCAGAAATTTGCAATGACCATAGGAAAAATCTACAATAACATGCTGGATGCCAAAACAATACTGATCAGGACACGGAATTACCTGTATTTGTGCTCTGTTTTGCTCATTTCAGTATTAGTGCCACAAAAGCATAATAGTTCCTAGTTATCTCTTGAATCTGCATCAGAGAGTCACTGTAATGAACCAAAACGCTTTGCAGGGCGAGAAACACCAAAAAGACTAGACAACATGCTGAATGTTGATTTGTCTCAAATCAACACCGAAAAGGCTCAGGAAACGGGAAAAGTACTCTGATTTACTCATTTCAGTGAGTGTGTGACAAAAGCACAATTGTGTTACAGTTCCCATGTACCTGCATCATAGAGTCGTGGTTAAGCACCAAAAGCGCTTTGCTTAAGCGAGGAAAACATAAAAATGACATATTAGATGAATCAAACTTGAAACTCATATTCGCGTTTTATCTTCCCATAAATATGAAAGTTTCTCACGTTTTGGGGGTCAAATATCACAGCATTTGCAGGAAAAAGCTAAAGAGGGCAGAGAATGCAGAAATTTGCAATGACCATAGGAAAAATCTACAATAACATGCTGGATGCCAAAACAGCACAGAAAAGGCTCAGGACACGGAATTACATGTTTTTGTACTCTGTTTTGCTCATTTCAGTATTAGTGCCACAAAAGCATAATAATTCCTCGTTCTCTCTTGAATCTGCATCAGAGAGTCGCTGTAATAAACCAAAACGCTTTGCAGGGCGAGAAACACCAAAAAGACTAGACAACATGCTGAATGAGACAAATCAACACCGAAAAGGCTCAGGAAACGGGAAAAATACTCTGATTTACTCATTTCAGTGAGTGTGTGACAAAAGCACAATTGTGTTACAGTTCCCATGTACCTGCATCATAGAGTTGTGGTTAAGCACCAAAAGCGCTTTGCTTAAGCTAGGAAAACATAAAAATGACATTATTTGAATCAAACTTGAAACTCTTATTTGCTTTTTATCTTCCCATAAATATGAGAGTTTCTCACGTTTTGGGGGTCAAATATCACAGCATTTGCAGGAAAAAGCTAAAGAGTGCAGAGAATGCAGAAATTTGCAATGACCATAGGAAGCACTACAATAACATGCTGGATGCCAAAACAATACTGATCAGGACACGGAATTACCTGTATTTGTGCTCTGTTTTGCTCATTTCAGTATTAGTGCCACAAAAGCATAATAGTTCCTAGTTATCTCTTGAATCTGCATCAAAGAGTCGCTGTAATGAACCAAAACGCTTTGCAGGGCGAGAAACACCAAAAAGACTAGACAACATGCTGAATGTTGATTTGTCTCAAATCAACACCGAAAAGGCTCAGGAAATGGGAAAAGTACTCTGATTTTTTCATTGCAGTGAGTGTGTGACAAAAGCACAATTGTGTTTCAGTTCCCATGTACCTGCATCATAGATTCGTGGTTAAGCACCAAAAGCTCTTTGCTTAAGCGAGAAAAACATAAAAATGACATATTAGATGAATCAAACTTGAAACTCATATTCGCGTTTTATCTTCCCATAAATATGAAAGTTTCTCACGTTTTGGGGGTCAAATATCACAGCATTTGCAGGAAAAAGCTAAAGAGGGCAGAGAATGCAGAAATTTGCAATGACCATAGGAAAAATCTACAATAACATGCTGGATGCCAAAACAGCACAGAAAAGGCTCAGGACACGGAATTACATGTTTTTGTACTCTGTTTTGCTCATTTCAGTATTAGTGCCACAAAAGCATAATAATTCCTCGTTCTCTCTTGAATCTGCATCAGAGAGTCGCTGTAATAAACCAAAACGCTTTGCAGGGCGAGAAACACCAAAAAGACTAGACAACATGCTGAATGAGACAACTCAACACCGAAAAGGCTCAGGAAACGGGAAAAATACTCTGATTTACTCATTTCAGTGAGTGTGTGACAAAAGCACAATTGTGTTACAGTTCCCATGTACCTGCATCATAGAGTCGTGGTTAAGCACCAAAAGCGCTTTGCTTAAGCTAGGAAAACATAAAAATGACATTATCTGAATCAAACTTGAAACTCTTATTTGCTTTTTATCTTCCCATAAATATGAGAGTTTCTCACGTTTTGGGGGTCAAATATCACAGCATTTGCAGGAAAAAGCTAAAGAGGGCAGAGAATGCAGAAATTTGCAATGACCATAGGAAAAATCTACAATAACATGCTGGATGCCAAAACAATACTGATCAGGACACGGAATTACCTGTATTTGTGCTCTGTTTTGCTCATTTCAGTATTAGTGCCACAAAAGCATAATAATTCCTCGTTCTCTCTTGAATCTGCATCAGAGAGTCGCTGTAATAAACCAAAACGCTTTGCAGGGCGAGAAACACCAAAAAGACTAGACAACATGCTGAATGAGACAAATCAACACCGAAAAGGCTCAGGAAACGGAAAAAATACTCTGATTTACTCATTTCAGTGAGTGTGTGACAAAAGCACAATTGTGTTACAGTTCCCATGTACCTGCATCATAGAGTTGTGGTTAAGCACCAAAAGCGCTTTGCTTAAGCTAGGAAAACATAAAAATGACATTATTTGAATCAAACTTGAAACTCTTATTTGCTTTTTATCTTCCCATAAATATGAGAGTTTCTCACGTTTTGGGGGTCAAATATCACAGCATTTGCAGGAAAAAGCTAAAGAGTGCAGAGAATGCAGAAATTTGCAATGACCATAGGAAGCACTACAATAACATGCTGGATGCCAAAACAATACTGATCAGGACACGGAATTACCTGTATTTGTGCTCTGTTTTGCTCATTTCAGTATTAGTGCCACAAAAGCATAATAGTTCCTAGTTATCTCTTGAATCTGCATCAAAGAGTCGCTGTAATGAACCAAAACGCTTTGCAGGGCGAGAAACACCGAAAAGACTAGACAACATGCTGAATGTTGATTTGTCTCAAATCAACACCGAAAAGGCTCAGGAAATGGGAAAAGTACTCTGATTTTTTCATTGCAGTGAGTGTGTGACAAAAGCACAATTGTGTTTCAGTTCCCATGTACCTGCATCATAGATTCGTGGTTAAGCACCAAAAGCTCTTTGCTTAAGCGAGAAAAACATAAAAATGACATATTAGATGAATCAAACTTGAAACTCATATTCGCGTTTTATCTTCCCATAAATATGAAAGTTTCTCACGTTTTGGGGGTCAAATATCACAGCATTTGCAGGAAAAAGCTAAAGAGGGCAGAGAATGCAGAAATTTGCAATGACCATAGGAAAAATCTACAATAACATGCTGGATGCCAAAACAGCACAGAAAAGGCTCAGGACACGGAATTACATGTTTTTGTACTCTGTTTTGCTCATTTCAGTATTAGTGCCACAAAAGCATAATAATTCCTCGTTCTCTCTTGAATCTGCATCAGAGAGTCGCTGTAATAAACCAAAACGCTTTGCAGGGCGAGAAACACCAAAAAGACTAGACAACATGCTGAATGAGACAACTCAACACCGAAAAGGCTCAGGAAACGGGAAAAATACTCTGATTTACTCATTTCAGTGAGTGTGTGACAAAAGCACAATTGTGTTACAGTGTCCATGTACCTGCATCATAGAGTTGTGGTTTAGCACCAAAAGCGCTTTGCTTAAGCGAGGAAAACATAAAAATGACATTATTTGAATCAAACTTGAAACTCTTATTTGCTTTTTATCTTCCCATAAATATGAGAGTTTCTCACGTTTTGGGGGTCAAATATCACAGCATTTGCAGGAAAAAGCTAAAGAGGGCAGAGAATGCAGAAATTTGCAATGACCATAGGAAAAATCTACAATAACATGTTGGATGCCAAAACAGCACAGAAAAGGCTCAGGACACGGAATTACATGTTTTTGTACTCTGTTTTGCTCATTTCAGTATTAGTGCCACAAAAGCATAATAATTCCTCGTTCTCTCTTGAATCTGCATCAGAGAGTCGCTGTAAAGAACCAAAACGCTTTGCAGGGCGAGAAACACAAAAAGACTAGACAACATGCTGAATGAGACAAATCAACACCGAAAAGGCTCAGGAAACAGGAAAAGTACTCTGATTTACTCATTTCAGTGAGTGTGTGACAAAAGCACAATTGTGTTACAGTTCCCATGTACCTGCATCATAGATTCGTGGTTAAGCACCAAAAGCTCTTTGCTTAAGCGAGAAAAACATAAAAATGACATATTAGATGAATCAAACTTGAAACTCATATTCGCGTTTTATCTTCCCATAAATATGAAAGTTTCTCACGTTTTGGGGGTCAAATATCACAGCATTTGCAGGAAAAAGCTAAAGAGGGCAGAGAATGCAGAAATTTGCAATGACCATAGGAAAAATCTACAATAACATGCTGGATGCCAAAACAGCACAGAAAAGGCTCAGGACACGGAATTACATGTTTTTGTACTCTGTTTTGCTCATTTCAGTATTAGTGCCACAAAAGCATAATAGTTCCTAGTTATCTCTTGAATCTGCATCAGAGAGTCGCTGTAATGAACCAAAACGCTTTGCAGGGCGAGAAACACAAAAAGACTAAACAACATGCTGAATAAGACAACTCAACACCGAAAAGGCTCAGGAAACGGGAAAAGTACTGTGATTTACTCATTTCAGTGAGTGTGTGACAAAAGCACAATTGTGTTACAGTGTCCATGTACCTGCATCATAGAGTCGTGGTTTAGCACCAAAAGCGCTTTGCTTAAGCGAGAAAAACATAAAAAAGGCATTATTTGAATCAAACTTGAAACTCTTATTTGCTTTTTATCTTCCCATAAATATGAGAGTTTCTCACGTTTTGGGGGTCAAATATCACAGCATTTGCAGGAAAAAGCTAAAGAGGGCAGAGAATGCAGAAATTTGCAATGACCATAGGAAGCACCACAATAACATGCTGGATGCCAAAACAATACTGATCAGGACACGGAATTACCTGTATTTGTGCTCTGTTTTGCTCATTTCAGTATTAGTGCCACAAAAGCATAATAGTTCCTAGTTATCTCTTGAATCTGCATCAGAGAGTCACTGTAATGAACCAAAACGCTTTGCAGGGCGAGAAACACCCAAAAGACTAGACAACATGCTGAATGTTGATTTGTCTCAAATCAACACCGAAAAGGCTCAGGAAACGGGAAAAGTACTCTGATTTACTCATTTCAGTGAGTGTGTGACAAAAGCACAATTGTGTTACAGTTCCCATGTACCTGCATCATAGAGTCGTGGTTAAGCACCAAAAGCGCTTTGCTTAAGCGAGGAAAACATAAAAATGACATATTAGATGAATCAAACTTGAAACTCATATTCGCGTTTTATCTTCCCATAAATATGAAAGTTTCTCACGTTTTGGGGGTCAAATATCACAGCATTTGCAGGAAAAAGCTAAAGAGGGCAGAGAATGCAGAAATTTGCAATGACCATAGGAAAAATCTACAATAACATGCTGGATGCCAAAACAGCACAGAAAAGGCTCAGGACACGGAATTACATGTTTTTGTACTCTGTTTTGCTCATTTCAGTATTAGTGCCACAAAAGCATAATAATTCCTAGTTATCTCTTGAATCTGCATCAGAGAGTCGCTGTAATAAACCAAAACGCTTTGCAGGGCGAGAAACACCAAAAAGACTAGACAACATGCTGAATGAGACAAATCAACACCGAAAAGGCTCAGGAAACGGGAAAAATACTCTGATTTACTCATTTCAGTGAGTGTGTGACAAAAGCACAATTGTGTTACAGTTCCCATGTACCTGCATCATAGAGTCGTGGTTAAGCACCAAAAGCGCTTTGCTTAAGCGAGGAAAACATAAAAATGACATTATTTGAATCAAACTTGAAACTCTTATTTGCTTTTTATCTTCCCATAAATATGAGAGTTTCTCACGTTTTGGGGGTCAAATATCACAGCATTTGCAGGAAAAAGCTAAAGAGGGCAGAGAATGCAGAAATTTGCAATGACCATAGGAAAAATCTACAATAACATGTTGGATGCCAAAACAGCACAGAAAAGGCTCAGGACACGGAATTACATGTTTTTGTACTCTGTTTTGCTCATTTCAGTATTAGTGCCACAAAAGCATAATAGTTCCTAGTTATCTCTTGAATCTGCATCAGAGAGTCGCTGTAATGAACCAAAACGCTTTGCAGGGCGAGAAACACAAAAAGACTAGACAACATGCTGAATAAGACAACTCAACACCGAAAAGGCTCAGGAAACGGGAAAAGTACTCTGATTTACTCATTTCAGTGAGTGTGTGACAAAAGCACAATTGTGTTACAGTGTCCATGTACCTGCATCATAGAGTCGTGGTTTAGCACCAAAAGCGCTTTGCTTAAGCGAGAAAAACATAAAAAAGGCATTATTTGAATCAAACTTGAAACTCTTATTTGCTTTTTATCTTCCCATAAATATGAGAGTTTCTCACGTTTTGGGGGTCAAATATCACAGCATTTGCAGGAAAAAGCTAAAGAGGGCAGAGAATGCAGAAATTTGCAATGACCATAGGAAAAATCTACAATAACATGCTGGATGCCAAAACAATACTGATCAGGACACGGAATTACCTGTATTTGTGCTCTGTTTTGCTCATTTCAGTATTAGTGCCACAAAAGCATAATAGTTCCTAGTTATCTCTTGAATCTGCATCAGAGAGTCACTGTAATGAACCAAAACGCTTTGCAGGGCGAGAAACACCAAAAAGACTAGACAACATGCTGAATGTTGATTTGTCTCAAATCAACACCGAAAAGGCTCAGGAAACGGGAAAAGTACTCTGATTTACTCATTTCAGTGAGTGTGTGACAAAAGCACAATTGTGTTACAGTTCCCATGTACCTGCATCATAGAGTCGTGGTTAAGCACCAAAAGCGCTTTGCTTAAGCGAGGAAAACATAAAAATGACATATTAGATGAATCAAACTTGAAACTCATATTCGCGTTTTATCTTCCCATAAATATGAAAGTTTCTCACGTTTTGGGGGTCAAATATCACAGCATTTGCAGGAAAAAGCTAAAGAGGGCAGAGAATGCAGAAATTTGCAATGACCATAGGAAAAATCTACAATAACATGCTGGATGCCAAAACAGCACAGAAAAGGCTCAGGACACGGAATTACATGTTTTTGTACTCTGTTTTGCTCATTTCAGTATGAGTGCCACAAAAGCATAATAATTCCTAGTTATCTCTTGAATCTGCATCAGAGAGTCACTGTAATAAACCAAAACGCTTTGCAGGGCGAGAAACACCAAAAAGACTAGACAACATGCTGAATGAGACAAATCAACACCGAAAAGGCTCAGGAAACGGGAAAAATACTCTGATTTACTCATTTCAGTGAGTGTGTGACAAAAGCACAATTGTGTTACAGTTCCCATGTACCTGCATCATAGAGTCGTGGTTTAGCACCAAAAGCGCTTTGCTTAAGCGAGAAAAACATAAAAAAGGCATTATTTGAATCAAACTTGAAACTCTTATTTGCTTTTTATCTTCCCATAAATATGAGAGTTTCTCACGTTTTGGGGGTCAAATATCACAGCATTTGCAGGAAAAAGCTAAAGAGGGCAGAGAATGCAGAAATTTGCAATGACCATAGGAAAAATCTACAATAACATGCTGGATGCCAAAACAATACTGATCAGGACACGGAATTACCTGTATTTGTGCTCTGTTTTGCTCATTTCAGTATTAGTGCCACAAAAGCATAATAGTTCCTAGTTATCTCTTGAATCTGCATCAGAGAGTCACTGTAATGAACCAAAACGCTTTGCAGGGCGAGAAACACCAAAAAGACTAGACAACATGCTGAATGTTGATTTGTCTCAAATCAACACCGAAAAGGCTCAGGAAACGGGAAAAGTACTCTGATTTACTCATTTCAGTGAGTGTGTGACAAAAGCACAATTGTGTTACAGTTCCCATGTACCTGCATCATAGAGTCGTGGTTAAGCACCAAAAGCGCTTTGCTTAAGCGAGGAAAACATAAAAATGACATATTAGATGAATCAAACTTGAAACTCATATTCGCGTTTTATCTTCCCATAAATATGAAAGTTTCTCACGTTTTGGGGGTCAAATATCACAGCATTTGCAGGAAAAAGCTAAAGAGGGCAGAGAATGCAGAAATTTGCAATGACCATAGGAAAAATCTACAATAACATGCTGGATGCCAAAACAGCACAGAAAAGGCTCAGGACACGGAATTACATGTTTTTGTACTCTGTTTTGCTCATTTCAGTATTAGTGCCACAAAAGCATAATAATTCCTCGTTCTCTCTTGAATCTGCATCAGAGAGTCGCTGTAATAAACCAAAACGCTTTGCAGGGCGAGAAACACCAAAAAGACTAGACAACATGCTGAATGAGACAAATCAACACCGAAAAGGCTCAGGAAACGGGAAAAATACTCTGATTTACTCATTTCAGTGAGTGTGTGACAAAAGCACAATTGTGTTACAGTTCCCATGTACCTGCATCATAGAGTTGTGGTTAAGCACCAAAAGCGCTTTGCTTAAGCTAGGAAAACATAAAAATGACATTATTTGAATCAAACTTGAAACTCTTATTTGCTTTTTATCTTCCCATAAATATGAGAGTTTCTCACGTTTTGGGGGTCAAATATCACAGCATTTGCAGGAAAAAGCTAAAGAGTGCAGAGAATGCAGAAATTTGCAATGACCATAGGAAGCACTACAATAACATGCTGGATGCCAAAACAATACTGATCAGGACACGGAATTACCTGTATTTGTGCTCTGTTTTGCTCATTTCAGTATTAGTGCCACAAAAGCATAATAGTTCCTAGTTATCTCTTGAATCTGCATCAAAGAGTCGCTGTAATGAACCAAAACGCTTTGCAGGGCGAGAAACACCAAAAAGACTAGACAACATGCTGAATGTTGATTTGTCTCAAATCAACACCGAAAAGGCTCAGGAAATGGGAAAAGTACTCTGATTTTTTCATTGCAGTGAGTGTGTGACAAAAGCACAATTGTGTTTCAGTTCCCATGTACCTGCATCATAGATTCGTGGTTAAGCACCAAAAGCTCTTTGCTTAAGCGAGAAAAACATAAAAATGACATATTAGATGAATCAAACTTGAAACTCATATTCGCGTTTTATCTTCCCATAAATATGAAAGTTTCTCACGTTTTGGGGGTCAAATATCACAGCATTTGCAGGAAAAAGCTAAAGAGGGCAGAGAATGCAGAAATTTGCAATGACCATAGGAAAAATCTACAATAACATGCTGGATGCCAAAACAGCACAGAAAAGGCTCAGGACACGGAATTACATGTTTTTGTACTCTGTTTTGCTCATTTCAGTATTAGTGCCACAAAAGCATAATAATTCCTCGTTCTCTCTTGAATCTGCATCAGAGAGTCGCTGTAATAAACCAAAACGCTTTGCAGGGCGAGAAACACCAAAAAGACTAGACAACATGCTGAATGAGACAACTCAACACCGAAAAGGCTCAGGAAACGGGAAAAATACTCTGATTTACTCATTTCAGTGAGTGTGTGACAAAAGCACAATTGTGTTACAGTTCCCATGTACCTGCATCATAGAGTCGTGGTTAAGCACCAAAAGCGCTTTGCTTAAGCTAGGAAAACATAAAAATGACATTATCTGAATCAAACTTGAAACTCTTATTTGCTTTTTATCTTCCCATAAATATGAGAGTTTCTCACGTTTTGGGGGTCAAATATCACAGCATTTGCAGGAAAAAGCTAAAGAGGGCAGAGAATGCAGAAATTTGCAATGACCATAGGAAAAATCTACAATAACATGCTGGATGCCAAAACAATACTGATCAGGACACGGAATTACCTGTATTTGTGCTCTGTTTTGCTCATTTCAGTATTAGTGCCACAAAGCATAATAGTTCCTAGTTATCTCTTGAATCTGCATCAAAGAGTCGCTGTAATGAACCAAAACGCTTTGCAGGGCGAGAAACACCAAAAAGACTAGACAACATGCTGAATGTTGATTTGTCTCAAATCAACACCGAAAAGGCTCAGGAAATGGGAAAAGTACTCTGATTTTTTCATTGCAGTGAGTGTGTGACAAAAGCACAATTGTGTTACAGTGTCCATGTACCTGCATCATAGAGTTGTGGTTTAGCACCAAAAGCGCTTTGCTTAAGCGAGGAAAACATAAAAATGACATTATTAGAATCAAACTTGAAACTCTTATTTGCTTTTTATCTTCCCATAAATATGAGAGTTTCTCACGTTTTGGGGGTCAAATATCACAGCATTTGCAGGAAAAAGCTAAAGAGGGCAGAGAATGCAGAAATTTGCAATGACCATAGGAAAAATCTACAATAACATGTTGGATGCCAAAACAGCACAGAAAAGGCTCAGGACACGGAATTACATGTTTTTGTACTCTGTTTTGCTCATTTCAGTATTAGTGCCACAAAAGCATAATAATTCCTCGTTCTCTCTTGAATCTGCATCAGAGAGTCGCTGTAAAGAACCAAAACGCTTTGCAGGGCGAGAAACACAAAAAGACTAGACAACATGCTGAATGAGACAAATCAACACCGAAAAGGCTCAGGAAACAGGAAAAGTACTCTGATTTACTCATTTCAGTGAGTGTGTGACAAAAGCACAATTGTGTTACAGTTCCCATGTACCTGCATCATAGATTCGTGGTTAAGCACCAAAAGCTCTTTGCTTAAGCGAGAAAAACATAAAAATGACATATTAGATGAATCAAACTTGAAACTCATATTCGCGTTTTATCTTCCCATAAATATGAAAGTTTCTCACGTTTTGGGGGTCAAATATCACAGCATTTGCAGGAAAAAGCTAAAGAGGGCAGAGAATGCAGAAATTTGCAATGACCATAGGAAAAATCTACAATAACATGCTGGATGCCAAAACAGCACAGAAAAGGCTCAGGACACGGAATTACATGTTTTTGTACTCTGTTTTGCTCATTTCAGTATTAGTGCCACAAAAGCATAATAGTTCCTAGTTATCTCTTGAATCTGCATCAGAGAGTCGCTGTAATGAACCAAAACGCTTTGCAGGGCGAGAAACACAAAAAGACTAAACAACATGCTGAATAAGACAACTCAACACCGAAAAGGCTCAGGAAACGGGAAAAGTATTGTGATTTACTCATTTCAGTGAGTGTGTGACAAAAGCACAATTGTGTTACAGTGTCCATGTACCTGCATCATAGAGTCGTGGTTTAGCACCAAAAGCGCTTTGCTTAAGCGAGAAAAACATAAAAAAGGCATTATTTGAATCAAACTTGAAACTCTTATTTGCTTTTTATCTTCCCATAAATATGAGAGTTTCTCACGTTTTGGGGGTCAAATATCACAGCATTTGCAGGAAAAAGCTAAAGAGGGCAGAGAATGCAGAAATTTGCAATGACCATAGGAAGCACCACAATAACATGCTGGATGCCAAAACAATACTGATCAGGACACGGAATTACCTGTATTTGTGCTCTGTTTTGCTCATTTCAGTATTAGTGCCACAAAAGCATAATAGTTCCTAGTTATCTCTTGAATCTGCATCAGAGAGTCACTGTAATGAACCAAAACGCTTTGCAGGGCGAGAAACACCCAAAAGACTAGACAACATGCTGAATGTTGATTTGTCTCAAATCAACACCGAAAAGGCTCAGGAAACGGGAAAAGTACTCTGATTTACTCATTTCAGTGAGTGTGTGACAAAAGCACAATTGTGTTACAGTTCCCATGTACCTGCATCATAGAGTCGTGGTTAAGCACCAAAAGCGCTTTGCTTAAGCGAGGAAAACATAAAAATGACATATTAGATGAATCAAACTTGAAACTCATATTCGCGTTTTATCTTCCCATAAATATGAAAGTTTCTCACGTTTTGGGGGTCAAATATCACAGCATTTGCAGGAAAAAGCTAAAGAGGGCAGAGAATGCAGAAATTTGCAATGACCATAGGAAAAATCTACAATAACATGCTGGATGCCAAAACAGCACAGAAAAGGCTCAGGACACGGAATTACATGTTTTTGTACTCTGTTTTGCTCATTTCAGTATTAGTGCCACAAAAGCAAAATAATTCCTAGTTATCTCTTGAATCTGCATCAGAGAGTCGCTGTAATAAACCAAAACGCTTTGCAGGGCGAGAAACACCAAAAAGACTAGACAATATGCTGAATGAGACAACTCAACACCGAAAAGGCTCAGGAAACGGGAAAAATACTCTGATTTACTCATTTCAGTGAGTGTTTGACAAAAGCACAATTGTGTTACAGTTCCCATGTACCTGCATCATAGAGTCGTGGTTAAGCACCAAAAGCGCTTTGCTTAAGCGAGGAAAACATAAAAATGACATTATTTGAATCAAACTTGAAACTCTTATTTGCTTTTTATCTTCCCATAAATATGAGAGTTTCTCACGTTTTGGGGGTCAAATATCACAGCATTTGCAGGAAAAAGCTAAAGAGTGCAGAGAATGCAGAAATTTGCAATGACCATAGGAAGCACTACAATAACATGCTGGATGCCAAAACAATACTGATCAGGACACGGAATTACCTGTATTTGTGCTCTGTTTTGCTCATTTCAGTATTAGTGCCACAAAAGCATAATAGTTCCTAGTTATCTCTTGAATCTGCATCAGAGAGTCACTGTAATGAACCAAAACGCTTTGCAGGGCGAGAAACACCAAAAAGACTAGACAACATGCTGAATGTTGATTTGTCTCAAATCAACACCGAAAAGGCTCAGGAAACGGGAAAAGTACTCTGATTTACTCATTTCAGTGAGTGTGTGACAAAAGCACAATTGTGTTACAGTTCCCATGTACCTGCATCATAGAGTCGTGGTTAAGCACCAAAAGCGCTTTGCTTAAGCGAGGAAAACATAAAAATGACATATTAGATGAATCAAACTTGAAACTCATATTCGCGTTTTATCTTCCCATAAATATGAAAGTTTCTCACGTTTTGGGGGTCAAATATCACAGCATTTGCAGGAAAAAGCTAAAGAGGGCAGAGAATGCAGAAATTTGCAATGACCATAGGAAAAATCTACAATAACATGCTGGATGCCAAAACAGCACAGAAAAGGCTCAGGACACGGAATTACATGTTTTTGTACTCTGTTTTGCTCATTTCAGTATTAGTGCCACAAAAGCATAATAATTCCTAGTTATCTCTTGAATCTGCATCAGAGAGTCGCTGTAATAAACCAAAACGCTTTGCAGGGCGAGAAACACCAAAAAGACTAGACAACATGCTGAATGAGACAAATCAACACCGAAAAGGCTCAGGAAACGGGAAAAATACTCTGATTTACTCATTTCAGTGAGTGTGTGACAAAAGCACAATTGTGTTACAGTTCCCATGTACCTGCATCATAGAGTCGTGGTTTAGCACCAAAAGCGCTTTGCTTAAGCGAGGAAAACATAAAAATGACATTATTTGAATCAAACTTGAAACTCTTATTTGCTTTTTATCTTCCCATAAATATGAGAGTTTCTCACGTTTTGGGGGTCAAATATCACAGCTGTTGCAGGAAAAAGCTAAAGAGTGCAGAGAATGCAGAAATTTGCAATGACCATAGGAAGCACTACAATAACATGCTGGATGCCAAAACAATACTGATCAGGACACGGAATTACCTGTATTTGTGCTCTGTTTTGCTCATTTCAGTATTAGTGCCACAAAAGCATAATAGTTCCTAGTTATCTCTTGAATCTGCATCAGAGAGTCACTGTAATGAACCAAAACGCTTTGCAGGGCGAGAAACACCAAAAAGACTAGACAACATGCTGAATGTTGATTTGTCTCAAATCAACACCGAAAAGGCTCAGGAAACGGGAAAAGTACTCTGATTTACTCATTTCAGTGAGTGTGTGACAAAAGCACAATTGTGTTACAGTTCCCATGTACCTGCATCATAGAGTCGTGGTTAAGCACCAAAAGCGCTTTGCTTAAGCGAGGAAAACATAAAAATGACATATTAGATGAATCAAACTTGAAACTCATATTCGCGTTTTATCTTCCCATAAATATGAAAGTTTCTCACGTTTTGGGGGTCAAATATCACAGCATTTGCAGGAAAAAGCTAAAGAGGGCAGAGAATGCAGAAATTTGCAATGACCATAGGAAAAATCTACAATAACATGCTGGATGCCAAAACAGCACAGAAAAGGCTCAGGACACGGAATTACATGTTTTTGTACTCTGTTTTGCTCATTTCAGTATTAGTGCCACAAAAGCATAATAATTCCTCGTTCTCTCTTGAATCTGCATCAGAGAGTCGCTGTAATAAACCAAAACGCTTTGCAGGGCGAGAAACACCAAAAAGACTAGACAACATGCTGAATGAGACAAATCAACACCGAAAAGGCTCAGGAAACGGGAAAAATACTCTGATTTACTCATTTCAGTGAGTGTGTGACAAAAGCACAATTGTGTTACAGTTCCCATGTACCTGCATCATAGAGTTGTGGTTAAGCACCAAAAGCGCTTTGCTTAAGCTAGGAAAACATAAAAATGACATTATTTGAATCAAACTTGAAACTCTTATTTGCTTTTTATCTTCCCATAAATATGAGAGTTTCTCACGTTTTGGGGGTCAAATATCACAGCATTTGCAGGAAAAAGCTAAAGAGTGCAGAGAATGCAGAAATTTGCAATGACCATAGGAAGCACTACAATAACATGCTGGATGCCAAAACAATACTGATCAGGACACGGAATTACCTGTATTTGTGCTCTGTTTTGCTCATTTCAGTATTAGTGCCACAAAAGCATAATAGTTCCTAGTTATCTCTTGAATCTGCATCAAAGAGTCGCTGTAATGAACCAAAACGCTTTGCAGGGCGAGAAACACCAAAAAGACTAGACAACATGCTGAATGTTGATTTGTCTCAAATCAACACCGAAAAGGCTCAGGAAATGGGAAAAGTACTCTGATTTTTTCATTGCAGTGAGTGTGTGACAAAAGCACAATTGTGTTTCAGTTCCCATGTACCTGCATCATAGATTCGTGGTTAAGCACCAAAAGCTCTTTGCTTAAGCGAGAAAAACATAAAAATGACATATTAGATGAATCAAACTTGAAACTCATATTCGCGTTTTATCTTCCCATAAATATGAAAGTTTCTCACGTTTTGGGGGTCAAATATCACAGCATTTGCAGGAAAAAGCTAAAGAGGGCAGAGAATGCAGAAATTTGCAATGACCATAGGAAAAATCTACAATAACATGCTGGATGCCAAAACAGCACAGAAAAGGCTCAGGACACGGAATTACATGTTTTTGTACTCTGTTTTGCTCATTTCAGTATTAGTGCCACAAAAGCATAATAATTCCTCGTTCTCTCTTGAATCTGCATCAGAGAGTCGCTGTAATGAACCAAAACGCTTTGCAGGGCGAGAAACACCAAAAAGACTAGACAACATGCTGAATGAGACAACTCAACACCGAAAAGGCTCAGGAAACGGGAAAAATACTCTGATTTACTCATTTCAGTGAGTGTGTGACAAAAGCACAATTGTGTTACAGTTCCCATGTACCTGCATCATAGAGTCGTGGTTAAGCACCAAAAGCGCTTTGCTTAAGCTAGGAAAACATAAAAATGACATTATTTGAATCAAACTTGAAACTCTTATTTGCTTTTTATCTTCCCATAAATATGAGAGTTTCTCACGTTTTGGGGGTCAAATATCACAGCATTTGCAGGAAAAAGCTAAAGAGGGCAGAGAATGCAGAAATTTGCAATGACCATAGGAAAAATCTACAATAACATGCTGGATGCCAAAACAGCACAGAAAAGGCTCAGGACACGGAATTACCTGTATTTGTGCTCTGTTTTGCTCATTTCAGTATTAGTGCCACAAAGCATAATAGTTCCTAGTTATCTCTTGAATCTGCATCAAAGAGTCGCTGTAATGAACCAAAACGCTTTGCAGGGCGAGAAACACCAAAAAGACTAGACAACATGCTGAATGTTGATTTGTCTCAAATCAACACCGAAAAGGCTCAGGAAATGGGAAAAGTACTCTGATTTTTTCATTGCAGTGAGTGTGTGACAAAAGCACAATTGTGTTACAGTGTCCATGTACCTGCATCATAGAGTTGTGGTTTAGCACCAAAAGCGCTTTGCTTAAGCGAGGAAAACATAAAAATGACATTATTTGAATCAAACTTGAAACTCTTATTTGCTTTTTATCTTCCCATAAATATGAGAGTTTCTCACGTTTTGGGGGTCAAATATCACAGCATTTGCAGGAAAAAGCTAAAGAGGGCAGAGAATGCAGAAATTTGCAATGACCATAGGAAAAATCTACAATAACATGTTGGATGCCAAAACAGCACAGAAAAGGCTCAGGACACGGAATTACATGTTTTTGTACTCTGTTTTGCTCATTTCAGTATTAGTGCCACAAAAGCATAATAATTCCTCGTTCTCTCTTGAATCTGCATCAGAGAGTCGCTGTAAAGAACCAAAACGCTTTGCAGGGCGAGAAACACAAAAAGACTAGACAACATGCTGAATGAGACAAATCAACACCGAAAAGGCTCAGGAAACAGGAAAAGTACTCTGATTTACTCATTTCAGTGAGTGTGTGACAAAAGCACAATTGTGTTACAGTTCCCATGTACCTGCATCATAGATTCGTGGTTAAGCACCAAAAGCTCTTTGCTTAAGCGAGAAAAACATAAAAATGACATATTAGATGAATCAAACTTGAAACTCATATTCGCGTTTTATCTTCCCATAAATATGAAAGTTTCTCACGTTTTGGGGGTCAAATATCACAGCATTTGCAGGAAAAAGCTAAAGAGGGCAGAGAATGCAGAAATTTGCAATGACCATAGGAAAAATCTACAATAACATGCTGGATGCCAAAACAGCACAGAAAAGGCTCAGGACACGGAATTACATGTTTTTGTACTCTGTTTTGCTCATTTCAGTATTAGTGCCACAAAAGCATAATAGTTCCTAGTTATCTCTTGAATCTGCATCAGAGAGTCGCTGTAATGAACCAAAACGCTTTGCAGGGCGAGAAACACAAAAAGACTAAACAACATGCTGAATAAGACAACTCAACACCGAAAAGGCTCAGGAAACGGGAAAAGTACTGTGATTTACTCATTTCAGTGAGTGTGTGACAAAAGCACAATTGTGTTACAGTGTCCATGTACCTGCATCATAGAGTCGTGGTTTAGCACCAAAAGCGCTTTGCTTAAGCTAGGAAAACATAAAAATGACATTATTTGAATCAAACTTGAAACTCTTATTTGCTTTTTATCTTCCCATAAATATGAGAGTTTCTCACGTTTTGGGGGTCAAATATCACAGCATTTGCAGGAAAAAGCTAAAGAGTGCAGAGAATGCAGAAATTTGCAATGACCATAGGAAGCACTACAATAACATGCTGGATGCCAAAACAATACTGATCAGGACACGGAATTACCTGTATTTGTGCTCTGTTTTGCTCATTTCAGTATTAGTGCCACAAAAGCATAATAGTTCCTAGTTATCTCTTGAATCTGCATCAAAGAGTCGCTGTAATGAACCAAAACGCTTTGCAGGGCGAGAAACACCAAAAAGACTAGACAACATGCTGAATGTTGATTTGTCTCAAATCAACACCGAAAAGGCTCAGGAAATGGGAAAAGTACTCTGATTTTTTCATTGCAGTGAGTGTGTGACAAAAGCACAATTGTGTTTCAGTTCCCATGTACCTGCATCATAGATTCGTGGTTAAGCACCAAAAGCTCTTTGCTTAAGCGAGAAAAACATAAAAATGACATATTAGATGAATCAAACTTGAAACTCATATTCGCGTTTTATCTTCCCATAAATATGAAAGTTTCTCACGTTTTGGGGGTCAAATATCACAGCATTTGCAGGAAAAAGCTAAAGAGGGCAGAGAATGCAGAAATTTGCAATGACCATAGGAAAAATCTACAATAACATGCTGGATGCCAAAACAGCACAGAAAAGGCTCAGGACACGGAATTACATGTTTTTGTACTCTGTTTTGCTCATTTCAGTATTAGTGCCACAAAAGCATAATAATTCCTCGTTCTCTCTTGAATCTGCATCAGAGAGTCGCTGTAATAAACCAAAACGCTTTGCAGGGCGAGAAACACCAAAAAGACTAGACAACATGCTGAATGAGACAACTCAACACCGAAAAGGCTCAGGAAACGGGAAAAATACTCTGATTTACTCATTTCAGTGAGTGTGTGACAAAAGCACAATTGTGTTACAGTTCCCATGTACCTGCATCATAGAGTCGTGGTTAAGCACCAAAAGCGCTTTGCTTAAGCTAGGAAAACATAAAAATGACATTATCTGAATCAAACTTGAAACTCTTATTTGCTTTTTATCTTCCCATAAATATGAGAGTTTCTCACGTTTTGGGGGTCAAATATCACAGCATTTGCAGGAAAAAGCTAAAGAGGGCAGAGAATGCAGAAATTTGCAATGACCATAGGAAAAATCTACAATAACATGCTGGATGCCAAAACAATACTGATCAGGACACGGAATTACCTGTATTTGTGCTCTGTTTTGCTCATTTCAGTATTAGTGCCACAAAGCATAATAGTTCCTAGTTATCTCTTGAATCTGCATCAAAGAGTCGCTGTAATGAACCAAAACGCTTTGCAGGGCGAGAAACACCAAAAAGACTAGACAACATGCTGAATGTTGATTTGTCTCAAATCAACACCGAAAAGGCTCAGGAAATGGGAAAAGTACTCTGATTTTTTCATTGCAGTGAGTGTGTGACAAAAGCACAATTGTGTTACAGTGTCCATGTACCTGCATCATAGAGTTGTGGTTTAGCACCAAAAGCGCTTTGCTTAAGCGAGGAAAACATAAAAATGACATTATTTGAATCAAACTTGAAACTCTTATTTGCTTTTTATCTTCCCATAAATATGAGAGTTTCTCACGTTTTGGGGGTCAAATATCACAGCATTTGCAGGAAAAAGCTAAAGAGGGCAGAGAATGCAGAAATTTGCAATGACCATAGGAAAAATCTACAATAACATGTTGGATGCCAAAACAGCACAGAAAAGGCTCAGGACACAGAATTACATGTTTTTGTACTCTGTTTTGCTCATTTCAGTATTAGTGCCACAAAAGCATAATAATTCCTCGTTCTCTCTTGAATCTGCATCAGAGAGTCGCTGTAAAGAACCAAAACGCTTTGCAGGGCGAGAAACACAAAAAGACTAGACAACATGCTGAATGAGACAAATCAACACCGAAAAGGCTCAGGAAACAGGAAAAGTACTCTGATTTACTCATTTCAGTGAGTGTGTGACAAAAGCACAATTGTGTTACAGTTCCCATGTACCTGCATCATAGATTCGTGGTTAAGCACCAAAAGCTCTTTGCTTAAGCGAGAAAAACATAAAAATGACATATTAGATGAATCAAACTTGAAACTCATATTCGCGTTTTATCTTCCCATAAATATGAAAGTTTCTCACGTTTTGGGGGTCAAATATCACAGCATTTGCAGGAAAAAGCTAAAGAGGGCAGAGAATGCAGAAATTTGCAATGACCATAGGAAAAATCTACAATAACATGCTGGATGCCAAAACAGCACAGAAAAGGCTCAGGACACGGAATTACATGTTTTTGTACTCTGTTTTGCTCATTTCAGTATTAGTGCCACAAAAGCATAATAGTTCCTAGTTATCTCTTGAATCTGCATCAGAGAGTCGCTGTAATGAACCAAAACGCTTTGCAGGGCGAGAAACACAAAAAGACTAAACAACATGCTGAATAAGACAACTCAACACCGAAAAGGCTCAGGAAACGGGAAAAGTACTGTGATTTACTCATTTCAGTGAGTGTGTGACAAAAGCACAATTGTGTTACAGTGTCCATGTACCTGCATCATAGAGTCGTGGTTAAGCACCAAAAGCGCTTTGCTTAAGCGAGGAAAACATAAAAATGACATTATTTGAATCAAACTTGAAACTCTTATTTGCTTTTTATCTTCCCATAAATATGAGAGTTTCTCACGTTTTGGGGGTCAAATATCACAGCATTTGCAGGAAAAAGCTAAAGAGTGCAGAGAATGCAGAAATTTGCAATGACCATAGGAAGCACTACAATAACATGCTGGATGCCAAAACAATACTGATCAGGACACGGAATTACCTGTATTTGTGCTCTGTTTTGCTCATTTCAGTATTAGTGCCACAAAAGCATAATAGTTCCTAGTTATCTCTTGAATCTGCATCAGAGAGTCACTGTAATGAACCAAAACGCTTTGCAGGGCGAGAAACACCAAAAAGACTAGACAACATGCTGAATGTTGATTTGTCTCAAATCAACACCGAAAAGGCTCAGGAAACGGGAAAAGTACTCTGATTTACTCATTTCAGTGAGTGTGTGACAAAAGCACAATTGTGTTACAGTTCCCATGTACCTGCATCATAGAGTCGTGGTTAAGCACCAAAAGCGCTTTGCTTAAGCGAGGAAAACATAAAAATGACATATTAGATGAATCAAACTTGAAACTCATATTCGCGTTTTATCTTCCCATAAATATGAAAGTTTCTCACGTTTTGGGGGTCAAATATCACAGCATTTGCAGGAAAAAGCTAAAGAGGGCAGAGAATGCAGAAATTTGCAATGACCATAGGAAAAATCTACAATAACATGCTGGATGCCAAAACAGCACAGAAAAGGCTCAGGACACGGAATTACATGTTTTTGTACTCTGTTTTGCTCATTTCAGTATTAGTGCCACAAAAGCATAATAATTCCTAGTTATCTCTTGAATCTGCATCAGAGAGTCACTGTAATGAACCAAAACGCTTTGCAGGGCGAGAAACACCAAAAAGACTAGACAACATGCTGAATGTTGATTTGTCTCAAATCAACACCGAAAAGGCTCAGGAAACGGGAAAAGTACTCTGATTTACTCATTTCAGTGAGTGTGTGACAAAAGCACAATTGTGTTACAGTTCCCATGTACCTGCATCATAGAGTCGTGGTTAAGCACCAAAAGCGCTTTGCTTAAGCGAGGAAAACATAAAAATGACATATTAGATGAATCAAACTTGAAACTCATATTCGCGTTTTATCTTCCCATAAATATGAAAGTTTCTCACGTTTTGGGGGTCAAATATCACAGCATTTGCAGGAAAAAGCTAAAGAGGGCAGAGAATGCAGAAATTTGCAATGACCATAGGAAAAATCTACAATAACATGTTGGATGCCAAAACAGCACAGAAAAGGCTCAGGACACGGAATTACATGTTTTTGTACTCTGTTTTGCTCATTTCAGTATTAGTGCCACAAAAGCATAATAATTCCTCGTTCTCTCTTGAATCTGCATCAGAGAGTCGCTGTAATGAACCAAAACGCTTTGCAGGGCGAGAAACACAAAAAGACTAGACAACATGCTGAATGAGACAAATCAACACCGAAAAGGCTCAGGAAACAGGAAAAGTACTCTGATTTACTCATTTCAGTGAGTGTGTGACAAAAGCACAATTGTGTTACAGTTCCCATGTACCTGCATCATAGATTCGTGGTTAAGCACCAAAAGCTCTTTGCTTAAGCGAGAAAAACATAAAAATGACATATTAGATGAATCAAACTTGAAACTCATATTCGCGTTTTATCTTCCCATAAATATGAAAGTTTCTCACGTTTTGGGGGTCAAATATCACAGCATTTGCAGGAAAAAGCTAAAGAGGGCAGAGAATGCAGAAATTTGCAATGACCATAGGAAAAATCTACAATAACATGCTGGATGCCAAAACAGCACAGAAAAGGCTCAGGACACGGAATTACCTGTATTTGTGCTCTGTTTTGCTCATTTCAGTATTAGTGCCACAAAAGCATAATAGTTCCTAGTTATCTCTTGAATCTGCATCAAAGAGTCGCTGTAATGAACCAAAACGCTTTGCAGGGCGAGAAACACAAAAAGACTAGACAACATGCTGAATGAGACAAATCAACACCGAAAAGGCTCAGGAAACAGGAAAAGTACTCTGATTTACTCATTTCAGTGAGTGTGTGACAAAAGCACAATTGTGTTACAGTTCCCATGTACCTGCATCATAGAGTCGTGGTTAAGCACCAAAAGCTCTTTGCTTAAGCGAGAAAAACATAAAAATGACATATTAGATGAATCAAACTTGAAACTCATATTCGCGTTTTATCTTCCGATAAATATGAAAGTTTCTCACGTTTTGGGGGTCAAATATCACAGCATTTGCAGGAAAAAGCTAAAGAGGGCAGAGAATGCAGAAATTTGCAATGACCATAGGAAAAATCTACAATAACATGCTGGATGCCAAAACAGCACAGAAAAGGCTCAGGACACGGAATTACATGTTTTTGTACTCTGTTTTGCTCATTTCAGTATTAGTGCCACAAAAGCATAATAATTCCTCGTTCTCTCTTGAATCTGCATCAGAGAGTCGCTGTAATGAACCAAAACGCTTTGCAGGGCGAGAAACACCAAAAAGACTAGACAACATGCTGAATAAGACAACTCAACACCGAAAAGGCTCAGGAAATGGGAAAAGTACTCTGATTTTTTCATTGCAGTGAGTGTGTGACAAAAGCACAATTGTGTTACAGTGTCCATGTACCTGCATCATAGAGTTGTGGTTTAGCACCAAAAGCGCTTTGCTTAAGCGAGGAAAACATAAAAATGACATTATTTGAATCAAACTTGAAACTCTTATTTGCTTTTTATCTTCCCATAAATATGAGAGTTTCTCACGTTTTGGGGGTCAAATATCACAGCATTTGCAGGAAAAAGCTAAAGAGGGCAGAGAATGCAGAAATTTGCAATGACCATAGGAAGCACTACAATAACATGCTGGATGCCAAAACAATACTGATCAGGACACGGAATTACCTGTATTTGTGCTCTGTTTTGCTCATTTCAGTATTAGTGCCACAAAAGCATAATAGTTCCAAGTTATCTCTTGAATCTGCATCAAAGAGTCGCTGTAATGAACCAAAACGCTTTGCAGGGCGAGAAACACCAAAAAGACTAGACAACATGCTGAATGTTGATTTGTCTCAAATCAACACCGAAAAGGCTCAGGAAATGGGAAAAGTACTCTGATTTTTTCATTGCAGTGAGTGTGTGACAAAAGCACAATTGTGTTTCAGTTCCCATGTACCTGCATCATAGATTCGTGGTTAAGCACCAAAAGCTCTTTGCTTAAGCGAGAAAAACATAAAAATGACATATTAGATGAATCAAACTTGAAACTCATATTCGCGTTTTATCTTCCCATAAATATGAAAGTTTCTCACGTTTTGGGGGTCAAATATCACAGCATTTGCAGGAAAAAGCTAAAGAGGGCAGAGAATGCAGAAATTTGCAATGACCATAGGAAAAATCTACAATAACATGCTGGATGCCAAAACAGCACAGAAAAGGCTCAGGACACGGAATTACATGTTTTTGTACTCTGTTTTGCTCATTTCAGTATTAGTGCCACAAAAGCATAATAATTCCTCGTTCTCTCTTGAATCTGCATCAGAGAGTCGCTGTAATAAACCAAAACGCTTTGCAGGGCGAGAAACACCAAAAAGACTAGACAACATGCTGAATGAGACAAATCAACACCGAAAAGGCTCAGGAAACGGGAAAAATACTCTGATTTACTCATTTCAGTGAGTGTGTGACAAAAGCACAATTGTGTTACAGTTCCCATGTACCTGCATCATAGAGTTGTGGTTAAGCACCAAAAGCGCTTTGCTTAAGCTAGGAAAACATAAAAATGACATTATTTGAATCAAACTTGAAACTCTTATTTGCTTTTTATCTTCCCATAAATATGAGAGTTTCTCACGTTTTGGGGGTCAAATATCACAGCATTTGCAGGAAAAAGCTAAAGAGTGCAGAGAATGCAGAAATTTGCAATGACCATAGGAAAAATCTACAATAACATGCTGGATGCCAAAACAATACTGATCAGGACACGGAATTACCTGTATTTGTGCTCTGTTTTGCTCATTTCAGTATTAGTGCCACAAAGCATAATAGTTCCTAGTTATCTCTTGAATCTGCATCAAAGAGTCGCTGTAATAAACCAAAACGCTTTGCAGGGCGAGAAACACCAAAAAGACTAGACAACATGCTGAATGTTGATTTGTCTCAAATCAACACCGAAAAGGCTCAGGAAACAGGAAAAGTACTCTGATTTACTCATTTCAGTGAGTGTGTGACAAAAGCACAATTGTGTTACAGTTCCCATGTACCTGCATCATAGATTCGTGGTTAAGCACCAAAAGCTCTTTGCTTAAGCGAGAAAAACATAAAAATGACATATTAGATGAATCAAACTTGAAACTCATATTCGCGTTTTATCTTCCCATAAATATGAAAGTTTCTCACGTTTTGGGGGTCAAATATCACAGCATTTGCAGGAAAAAGCTAAAGAGGGCAGAGAATGCAGAAATTTGCAATGACCATAGGAAAAATCTACAATAACATGCTGGATGCCAAAACAGCACAGAAAAGGCTCAGGACACGGAATTACATGTTTTTGTACTCTGTTTTGCTCATTTCAGTATTAGTGCCACAAAAGCATAATAGTTCCTAGTTATCTCTTGAATCTGCATCAGAGAGTCGCTGTAATGAACCAAAACGCTTTGCAGGGCGAGAAACACAAAAAGACTAAACAACATGCTGAATAAGACAACTCAACACCGAAAGGGCTCAGGAAACGGGAAAAGTACTCTGATTTACTCATTTCAGTGAGTGTGTGACAAAAGCACAATTGTGTTACAGTGTCCATGTACCTGCATCATAGAGTCGTGGTTTAGCACCAAAAGCGCTTTGCTTAAGCGAGAAAAACATAAAAAAGGCATTATTTGAATCAAACTTGAAACTCTTATTTGCTTTTTATCTTCCCATAAATATGAGAGTTTCTCACGTTTTGGGGGTCAAATATCACAGCATTTGCAGGAAAAAGCTAAAGAGTGCAGAGAATGCAGAAATTTGC
The DNA here is from genome assembly GCF_033239565.1 of Halichoeres trimaculatus. Classification (NCBI taxonomy): domain Eukaryota; kingdom Metazoa; phylum Chordata; class Actinopteri; order Labriformes; family Labridae; genus Halichoeres; species Halichoeres trimaculatus. The sequence goes on along the minus strand of NW_027437238.1, from coordinate 53,290 downwards.
AATGACCATAGGAAGCACCACAATAACATGCTGGATGCCAAAACAATACTGATCAGGACACGGAATTACCTGTATTTGTGCTCTGTTTTGCTCATTTCAGTATTAGTGCCACAAAAGCATAATAATTCCTAGTTATCTCTTGAATCTGCATCAGAGAGTCACTGTAATGAACCAAAACGCTTTGCAGGGCGAGAAACACCAAAAAGACTAGACAACATGCTGAATGTTGATTTGTCTCAAATCAACACCGAAAAGGCTCAGGAAACGGGAAAAGTACTCTGATTTACTCATTTCAGTGAGTGTGTGACAAAAGCACAATTGTGTTACAGTTCCCATGTACCTGCATCATAGAGTCGTGGTTAAGCACCAAAAGCTCTTTGCTTAAGCGAGAAAAACATAAAAATGACATATTAGATGAATCAAACTTGAAACTCATATTCGCGTTTTATCTTCCCATAAATATGAAAGTTTCTCACGTTTTGGGGGTCAAATATCACAGCATTTGCAGGAAAAAGCTAAAGAGGGCAGAGAATGCAGAAATTTGCAATGACCATAGGAAAAATCTACAATAACATGCTGGATGCCAAAACAGCACAGAAAAGGCTCAGGACACGGAATTACATGTTTTTGTACTCTGTTTTGCTCATTTCAGTATGAGTGCCACAAAAGCATAATAATTCCTAGTTATCTCTTGAATCTGCATCAGAGAGTCGCTGTAATAAACCAAAACGCTTTGCAGGGCGAGAAACACCAAAAAGACTAGACAACATGCTGAATGAGACAAATCAACACCGAAAAGGCTCAGGAAACGGGAAAAATACTCTGATTTACTCATTTCAGTGAGTGTGTGACAAAAGCACAATTGTGTTACAGTTCCCATGTACCTGCATCATAGAGTCGTGGTTAAGCACCAAAAGCGCTTTGCTTAAGCGAGAAAAACATAAAAATGACATTATTTGAATCAAACTTGAAACTCTTATTTGCTTTTTATCTTCCCATAAATATGAGAGTTTCTCACGTTTTGGGGGTCAAATATCACAGCATTTGCAGGAAAAAGCTAAAGAGTGCAGAGAATGCAGAAATTTGCAATGACCATAGGAAGCACCACAATAACATGCTGGATGCCAAAACAATACTGATCAGGACACGGAATTACCTGTATTTGTGCTCTGTTTTGCTCATTTCAGTATTAGTGCCACAAAAGCATAATAGTTCCTAGTTATCTCTTGAATCTGCATCAGAGAGTCACTGTAATGAACCAAAACGCTTTGCAGGGCGAGAAACACCAAAAAGACTAGACAACATGCTGAATGTTGATTTGTCTCAAATCAACACCGAAAAGGCTCAGGAAACGGGAAAAATACTCTGATTTACTCATTTCAGTGAGTGTGTGACAAAAGCACAATTGTGTTACAGTTCCCATGTACCTGCATCATAGATTCGTGGTTAAGCACCAAAAGCTCTTTGCTTAAGCGAGAAAAACATAAAAATGACATATTAGATGAATCAAACTTGAAACTCATATTCGCGTTTTATCTTCCCATAAATATGAAAGTTTCTCACGTTTTGGGGGTCAAATATCACAGCATTTGCAGGAAAAAGCTAAAGAGGGCAGAGAATGCAGAAATTTGCAATGACCATAGGAAAAATCTACAATAACATGCTGGATGCCAAAACAGCACAGAAAAGGCTCAGGACACGGAATTACATGTTTTTGTACTCTGTTTTGCTCATTTCAGTATTAGTGCCACAAAAGCATAATAATTCCTCGTTCTCTCTTGAATCTGCATCAGAGAGTCGCTGTAATAAACCAAAACGCTTTGCAGGGCGAGAAACACCAAAAAGACTAGACAACATGCTGAATGAGACAAATCAACACCGAAAAGGCTCAGGAAACGGGAAAAATACTCTGATTTACTCATTTCAGTGAGTGTGTGACAAAAGCACAATTGTGTTACAGTTCCCATGTACCTGCATCATAGAGTTGTGGTTAAGCACCAAAAGCGCTTTGCTTAAGCTAGGAAAACATAAAAATGACATTATTTGAATCAAACTTGAAACTCTTATTTGCTTTTTATCTTCCCATAAATATGAGAGTTTCTCACGTTTTGGGGGTCAAATATCACAGCATTTGCAGGAAAAAGCTAAAGAGTGCAGAGAATGCAGAAATTTGCAATGACCATAGGAAGCACTACAATAACATGCTGGATGCCAAAACAATACTGATCAGGACACGGAATTACCTGTATTTGTGCTCTGTTTTGCTCATTTCAGTATTAGTGCCACAAAAGCATAATAGTTCCTAGTTATCTCTTGAATCTGCATCAGAGAGTCACTGTAATGAACCAAAACGCTTTGCAGGGCGAGAAACACCAAAAAGACTAGACAACATGCTGAATGTTGATTTGTCTCAAATCAACACCGAAAAGGCTCAGGAAATGGGAAAAGTACTCTGATTTTTTCATTGCAGTGAGTGTGTGACAAAAGCACAATTGTGTTTCAGTTCCCATGTACCTGCATCATAGATTCGTGGTTAAGCACCAAAAGCTCTTTGCTTAAGCGAGAAAAACATAAAAATGACATATTATTTGAATCAAACTTGAAACTCTTATTTGCTTTTTATCTTCCCATAAATATGAGAGTTTCTCACGTTTTGGGGGTCAAATATCACAGCATTTGCAGGAAAAAGCTAAAGAGTGCAGAGAATGCAGAAATTTGCAATGACCATAGGAAGCACCACAATAACATGCTGGATGCCAAAACAATACTGATCAGGACACGGAATTACCTGTATTTGTGCTCTGTTTTGCTCATTTCAGTATTAGTGCCACAAAAGCATAATAGTTCCTAGTTATCTCTTGAATCTGCATCAGAGAGTCACTGTAATGAACCAAAACGCTTTGCAGGGCGAGAAACACCAAAAAGACTAGACAACATGCTGAATGTTGATTTGTCTCAAATCAACACCGAAAAGGCTCAGGAAACGGGAAAAGTACTCTGATTTACTCATTTCAGTGAGTGTGTGACAAAAGCACAATTGTGTTACAGTTCCCATGTACCTGCATCATAGAGTCGTGGTTAAGCACCAAAAGCGCTTTGCTTAAGCGAGGAAAACATAAAAATGACATGTTAGATGAATCAAACTTGAAACTCATATTCGCGTTTTATCTTCCCATAAATATGAAAGTTTCTCACGTTTTGGGGGTCAAATATCACAGCATTTGCAGGAAAAAGCTAAAGAGGGCAGAGAATGCAGAAATTTGCAATGACCATAGGAAAAATCTACAATAACATGCTGGATGCCAAAACAGCACAGAAAAGGCTCAGGACACGGAATTACATGTTTTTGTACTCTGTTTTGCTCATTTCAGTATTAGTGCCACAAAAGCATAATAATTCCTCGTTCTCTCTTGAATCTGCATCAGAGAGTCGCTGTAATAAACCAAAACGCTTTGCAGGGCGAGAAACACCAAAAAGACTAGACAACATGCTGAATGAGACAAATCAACACCGAAAAGGCTCAGGAAACGGGAAAAATACTCTGATTTACTCATTTCAGTGAGTGTGTGACAAAAGCACAATTGTGTTACAGTTCCCATGTACCTGCATCATAGAGTTGTGGTTAAGCACCAAAAGCGCTTTGCTTAAGCTAGGAAAACATAAAAATGACATTATTTGAATCAAACTTGAAACTCTTATTTTCTTTTTATCTTCCCATAAATATGAGAGTTTCTCACGTTTTGGGGGTCAAATATCACAGCATTTGCAGGAAAAAGCTAAAGAGTGCAGAGAATGCAGAAATTTGCAATGACCATAGGAAGCACTACAATAACATGCTGGATGCCAAAACAATACTGATCAGGACACGGAATTACCTGTATTTGTGCTCTGTTTTGCTCATTTCAGTATTAGTGCCACAAAAGCATAATAGTTCCTAGTTATCTCTTGAATCTGCATCAGAGAGTCACTGTAATGAACCAAAACGCTTTGCAGGGCGAGAAACACCAAAAAGACTAGACAACATGCTGAATGTTGATTTGTCTCAAATCAACACCGAAAAGGCTCAGGAAATGGGAAAAGTACTCTGATTTTTTCATTGCAGTGAGTGTGTGACAAAAGCACAATTGTGTTTCAGTTCCCATGTACCTGCATCATAGATTCGTGGTTTAGCACCAAAAGCGCTTTGCTTAAGCGAGGAAAACATAAAAATGACATTATTTGAATCAAACTTGAAACTCTTATTTGCTTTTTATCTTCCCATAAATATGAGAGTTTCTCACGTTTTGGGGGTCAAATATCACAGCATTTGCAGGAAAAAGCTAAAGAGGGCAGAGAATGCAGAAATTTGCAATGACCATAGGAAAAATCTACAATAACATGTTGGATGCCAAAACAGCACAGAAAAGGCTCAGGACACGGAATTACATGTTTTTGTACTCTGTTTTGCTCATTTCAGTATTAGTGCCACAAAAGCATAATAATTCCTCGTTCTCTCTTGAATCTGCATCAGAGAGTCGCTGTAATGAACCAAAACGCTTTGCAGGGCGAGAAACACAAAAAGACTAGACAACATGCTGAATGAGACAAATCAACACCGAAAAGGCTCAGGAAACAGGAAAAGTACTCTGATTTACTCATTTCAGTGAGTGTGTGACAAAAGCACAATTGTGTTACAGTTCCCATGTACCTGCATCATAGATTCGTGGTTAAGCACCAAAAGCTCTTTGCTTAAGCGAGAAAAACATAAAAATGACATATTAGATGAATCAAACTTGAAACTCATATTCGCGTTTTATCTTCCCATAAATATGAAAGTTTCTCACGTTTTGGGGGTCAAATATCACAGCATTTGCAGGAAAAAGCTAAAGAGGGCAGAGAATGCAGAAATTTGCAATGACCATAGGAAAAATCTACAATAACATGCTGGATGCCAAAACAGCACAGAAAAGGCTCAGGACACGGAATTACATGTTTTTGTACTCTGTTTTGCTCATTTCAGTATTAGTGCCACAAAAGCATAATAGTTCCTAGTCATCTCTTGAATCTGCATCAGAGAGTCGCTGTAATGAACCAAAACGCTTTGCAGGGCGAGAAACACAAAAAGACTAAACAACATGCTGAATAAGACAACTCAACACCGAAAGGGCTCAGGAAACGGGAAAAGTACTCTGATTTACTCATTTCAGTGAGTGTGTGACAAAAGCACAATTGTGTTACAGTGTCCATGTACCTGCATCATAGAGTCGTGGTTAAGCACCAAAAGCGCTTTGCTTAAGCGAGAAAAACATAAAAAAGGCATTATTTGAATCAAACTTGAAACTCTTATTTGCTTTTTATCTTCCCATAAATATGAGAGTTTCTCACGTTTTGGGGGTCAAATATCACAGCATTTGCAGGAAAAAGCTAAAGAGTGCAGAGAATGCAGAAATTTGCAATGACCATAGGAAGCACCACAATAACATGCTGGATGCCAAAACAATACTGATCAGGACACGGAATTACCTGTATTTGTGCTCTGTTTTGCTCATTTCAGTATTAGTGCCACAAAAGCATAATAATTCCTAGTTATCTCTTGAATCTGCATCAGAGAGTCACTGTAATGAACCAAAACGCTTTGCAGGGCGAGAAACACCAAAAAAACTAGACAACATGCTGAATGTTGATTTGTCTCAAATCAACACCGAAAAGGCTCAGGAAACGGGAAAAGTACTCTGATTTACTCATTTCAGTGAGTGTGTGACAAAAGCACAATTGTGTTACAGTTCCCATGTACCTGCATCATAGAGTCGTGGTTAAGCACCAAAAGCTCTTTGCTTAAGCGAGAAAAACATAAAAATGACATATTAGATGAATCAAACTTGAAACTCATATTCGCGTTTTATCTTCCCATAAATATGAAAGTTTCTCACGTTTTGGGGGTCAAATATCACAGCATTTGCAGGAAAAAGCTAAAGAGGGCAGAGAATGCAGAAATTTGCAATGACCATAGGAAAAATCTACAATAACATGCTGGATGCCAAAACAGCACAGAAAAGGCTCAGGACACGGAATTACATGTTTTTGTACTCTGTTTTGCTCATTTCAGTATTAGTGCCACAAAAGCATAATAATTCCTCGTTCTCTCTTGAATCTGCATCAGAGAGTCGCTGTAATAAACCAAAACGCTTTGCAGGGCGAGAAACACCAAAAAGACTAGACAACATGCTGAATGAGACAAATCAACACCGAAAAGGCTCAGGAAACGGGAAAAATACTCTGATTTACTCATTTCAGTGAGTGTGTGACAAAAGCACAATTGTGTTACAGTTCCCATGTACCTGCATCATAGAGTTGTGGTTAAGCACCAAAAGCGCTTTGCTTAAGCTAGGAAAACATAAAAATGACATTATTTGAATCAAACTTGAAACTCTTATTTGCTTTTTATCTTCCCATAAATATGAGAGTTTCTCACGTTTTGGGGGTCAAATATCACAGCATTTGCAGGAAAAAGCTAAAGAGTGCAGAGAATGCAGAAATTTGCAATGACCATAGGAAGCACTACAATAACATGCTGGATGCCAAAACAATACTGATCAGGACACGGAATTACCTGTATTTGTGCTCTGTTTTGCTCATTTCAGTATTAGTGCCACAAAAGCATAATAGTTCCTAGTTATCTCTTGAATCTGCATCAGAGAGTCACTGTAATGAACCAAAACGCTTTGCAGGGCGAGAAACACCAAAAAGACTAGACAACATGCTGAATGTTGATTTGTCTCAAATCAACACCGAAAAGGCTCAGGAAATGGGAAAAGTACTCTGATTTTTTCATTGCAGTGAGTGTGTGACAAAAGCACAATTGTGTTTCAGTTCCCATGTACCTGCATCATAGATTCGTGGTTAAGCACCAAAAGCTCTTTGCTTAAGCGAGAAAAACATAAAAATGACATATTAGATGAATCAAACTTGAAACTCATATTCGCGTTTTATCTTCCCATAAATATGAAAGTTTCTCACGTTTTGGGGGTCAAATATCACAGCATTTGCAGGAAAAAGCTAAAGAGGGCAGAGAATGCAGAAATTTGCAATGACCATAGGAAAAATCTACAATAACATGCTGGATGCCAAAACAGCACAGAAAAGGCTCAGGACACGGAATTACATGTTTTTGTACTCTGTTTTGCTCATTTCAGTATTAGTGCCACAAAAGCATAATAATTCCTCGTTCTCTCTTGAATCTGCATCAGAGAGTCGCTGTAATAAACCAAAACGCTTTGCAGGGCGAGAAACACAAAAAGACTAGACAACATGCTGAATGAGACAAATCAACACCGAAAAGGCTCAGGAAACAGGAAAAGTACTCTGATTTACTCATTTCAGTGAGTGTGTGACAAAAGCACAATTGTGTTACAGTTCCCATGTACCTGCATCATAGAGTCGTGGTTAAGCACCAAAAGCGCTTTGCTTAAGCTAGGAAAACATAAAAATGACATTATTTGAATCAAACTTGAAACTCTTATTTGCTTTTTATCTTCCCATAAATATGAGAGTTTCTCACGTTTTGGGGGTCAAATATCACAGCATTTGCAGGAAAAAGCTAAAGAGGGCAGAGAATGCAGAAATTTGCAATGACCATAGGAAAAATCTACAATAACATGCTGGATGCCAAAACAATACTGATCAGGACACGGAATTACCTGTATTTGTGCTCTGTTTTGCTCATTTCAGTATTAGTGCCACAAAGCATAATAGTTCCTAGTTATCTCTTGAATCTGCATCAAAGAGTCGCTGTAATGAACCAAAACGCTTTGCAGGGCGAGAAACACCAAAAAGACTAGACAACATGCTGAATGTTGATTTGTCTCAAATCAACACCGAAAAGGCTCAGGAAATGGGAAAAGTACTCTGATTTTTTCATTGCAGTGAGTGTGTGACAAAAGCACAATTGTGTTACAGTGTCCATGTACCTGCATCATAGAGTTGTGGTTTAGCACCAAAAGCGCTTTGCTTAAGCGAGGAAAACATAAAAATGACATTATTTGAATCAAACTTGAAACTCATATTCGCGTTTTATCTTCCCATAAATATGAGAGTTTCTCACGTTTTGGGGGTCAAATATCACAGCATTTGCAGGAAAAAGCTAAAGAGGGCAGAGAATGCAGAAATTTGCAATGACCATAGGAAAAATCTACAATAACATGTTGGATGCCAAAACAGCACAGAAAAGGCTCAGGACACGGAATTACATGTTTTTGTACTCTGTTTTGCTCATTTCAGTATTAGTGCCACAAAAGCATAATAATTCCTCGTTCTCTCTTGAATCTGCATCAGAGAGTCGCTGTAAAGAACCAAAACGCTTTGCAGGGCGAGAAACACAAAAAGACTAGACAACATGCTGAATGAGACAAATCAACACCGAAAAGGCTCAGGAAACAGGAAAAGTACTCTGATTTACTCATTTCAGTGAGTGTGTGACAAAAGCACAATTGTGTTACAGTTCCCATGTACCTGCATCATAGATTCGTGGTTAAGCACCAAAAGCTCTTTGCTTAAGCGAGAAAAACATAAAAATGACATATTAGATGAATCAAACTTGAAACTCATATTTGCTTTTTATCTTCCCATAAATATGAGAGTTTCTCACGTTTTGGGGGTCAAATATCACAGCATTTGCAGGAAAAAGCTAAAGAGTGCAGAGAATGCAGAAATTTGCAATGACCATAGGAAGCACTACAATAACATGCTGGATGCCAAAACAATACTGATCAGGACACGGAATTACCTGTATTTGTGCTCTGTTTTGCTCATTTCAGTATTAGTGCCACAAAAGCATAATAGTTCCTAGTTATCTCTTGAATCTGCATCAGAGAGTCACTGTAATGAACCAAAACGCTTTGCAGGGCGAGAAACACCAAAAAGACTAGACAACATGCTGAATGTTGATTTGTCTCAAATCAACACCGAAAAGGCTCAGGAAATGGGAAAAGTACTCTGATTTTTTCATTGCAGTGAGTGTGTGACAAAAGCACAATTGTGTTTCAGTTCCCATGTACCTGCATCATAGATTCGTGGTTAAGCACCAAAAGCTCTTTGCTTAAGCGAGAAAAACATAAAAATGACATATTAGATGAATCAAACTTGAAACTCATATTCGCCATAGGACCATAGGAAAAATCTACAATAACATGCTGGATGCCAAAACAGCACAGAAAAGGCTCAGGACACGGAATTACATGTTTTTGTACTCTGTTTTGCTCATTTCAGTATTAGTGCCACAAAAGCATAATAATTCCTCGTTCTCTCTTGAATCTGCATCAGAGAGTCGCTGTAATAAACCAAAACGCTTTGCAGGGCGAGAAACACCAAAAAGACTAGACAACATGCTGAATGTTGATTTGTCTCAAATCAACACCGAAAAGGCTCAGGAAATGGGAAAAGTACTCTGATTTTTTCATTGCAGTGAGTGTGTGACAAAAGCACAATTGTGTTACAGTGTCCATGTACCTGCATCATAGAGTTGTGGTTTAGCACCAAAAGCGCTTTGCTTAAGCGAGGAAAACATAAAAATGACATTATTTGAATCAAACTTGAAACTCATATTCGCGTTTTATCTTCCCATAAATATGAGAGTTTCTCACGTTTTGGGGGTCAAATATCACAGCATTTGCAGGAAAAAGCTAAAGAGGGCAGAGAATGCAGAAATTTGCAATGACCATAGGAAAAATCTACAATAACATGTTGGATGCCAAAACAGCACAGAAAAGGCTCAGGACACGGAATTACATGTTTTTGTACTCTGTTTTGCTCATTTCAGTATTAGTGCCACAAAAGCATAATAATTCCTCGTTCTCTCTTGAATCTGCATCAGAGAGTCGCTGTAAAGAACCAAAACGCTTTGCAGGGCGAGAAACACAAAAAGACTAGACAACATGCTGAATGAGACAAATCAACACCGAAAAGGCTCAGGAAACAGGAAAAGTACTCTGATTTACTCATTTCAGTGAGTGTGTGACAAAAGCACAATTGTGTTACAGTTCCCATGTACCTGCATCATAGATTCGTGGTTAAGCACCAAAAGCTCTTTGCTTAAGCGAGAAAAACATAAAAATGACATATTAGATGAATCAAACTTGAAACTCATATTCGCGTTTTATCTTCCCATAAATATGAAAGTTTCTCACGTTTTGGGGGTCAAATATCACAGCATTTGCAGGAAAAAGCTAAAGAGGGCAGAGAATGCAGAAATTTGCAATGACCATAGGAAGCACCACAATAACATGCTGGATGCCAAAACAGCACAGAAAAGGCTCAGGACACGGAATTACATGTTTTTGTACTCTGTTTTGCTCATTTCAGTATTAGTGCCACAAAAGCATAATAGTTCCTGGTTATCTCTTGAATCTGCATCAGAGAGTCGCTGTAATGAACCAAAACGCTTTGCAGGGCGAGAAACACAAAAAGACTAAACAACATGCTGAATAAGACAACTCAACACCGAAAAGGCTCAGGAAACGGGAAAAGTACTGTGATTTACTCATTTCAGTGAGTGTGTGACAAAAGCACAATTGTGTTACAGTGTCCATGTACCTGCATCATAGAGTCGTGGTTTAGCACCAAAAGCGCTTTGCTTAAGCGAGAAAAACATAAAAAAGGCATTATTTGAATCAAACTTGAAACTCTTATTTGCTTTTTATCTTCCCATAAATATGAGAGTTTCTCACGTTTTGGGGGTCAAATATCACAGCATTTGCAGGAAAAAGCTAAAGAGTGCAGAGAATGCAGAAATTTGCAATGACCATAGGAAGCACCACAATAACATGCTGGATGCCAAAACAATACTGATCAGGACACGGAATTACCTGTATTTGTGCTCTGTTTTGCTCATTTCAGTATTAGTGCCACAAAAGCATAATAGTTCCTAGTTATCTCTTGAATCTGCATCAGAGAGTCACTGTAATGAACCAAAACGCTTTGCAGGGCGAGAAACACCCAAAAGACTAGACAACATGCTGAATGTTGATTTGTCTCAAATCAACACCGAAAAGGCTCAGGAAACGGGAAAAGTACTCTGATTTACTCATTTCAGTGAGTGTGTGACAAAAGCACAATTGTGTTACAGTTCCCATGTACCTGCATCATAGAGTCGTGGTTAAGCACCAAAAGCGCTTTGCTTAAGCGAGGAAAACATAAAAATGACATATTAGATGAATCAAACTTGAAACTCATATTCGCGTTTTATCTTCCCATAAATATGAAAGTTTCTCACGTTTTGGGGGTCAAATATCACAGCATTTGCAGGAAAAAGCTAAAGAGGGCAGAGAATGCAGAAATTTGCAATGACCATAGGAAAAATCTACAATAACATGCTGGATGCCAAAACAGCACAGAAAAGGCTCAGGACACGGAATTACATGTTTTTGTACTCTGTTTTGCTCATTTCAGTATTAGTGCCACAAAAGCAAAATAATTCCTAGTTATCTCTTGAATCTGCATCAGAGAGTCGCTGTAATAAACCAAAACGCTTTGCAGGGCGAGAAACACCAAAAAGACTAGACAATATGCTGAATGAGACAACTCAACACCGAAAAGGCTCAGGAAACGGGAAAAATACTCTGATTTACTCATTTCAGTGAGTGTTTGACAAAAGCACAATTGTGTTACAGTTCCCATGTACCTGCATCATAGAGTCGTGGTTAAGCACCAAAAGCGCTTTGCTTAAGCGAGGAAAACATAAAAATGACATTATTTGAATCAAACTTGAAACTCTTATTTGCTTTTTATCTTCCCATAAATATGAGAGTTTCTCACGTTTTGGGGGTCAAATATCACAGCATTTGCAGGAAAAAGCTAAAGAGTGCAGAGAATGCAGAAATTTGCAATGACCATAGGAAGCACTACAATAACATGCTGGATGCCAAAACAATACTGATCAGGACACGGAATTACCTGTATTTGTGCTCTGTTTTGCTCATTTCAGTATTAGTGCCACAAAAGCATAATAGTTCCTAGTTATCTCTTGAATCTGCATCAGAGAGTCACTGTAATGAACCAAAACGCTTTGCAGGGCGAGAAACACCAAAAAGACTAGACAACATGCTGAATGTTGATTTGTCTCAAATCAACACCGAAAAGGCTCAGGAAACGGGAAAAGTACTCTGATTTACTCATTTCAGTGAGTGTGTGACAAAAGCACAATTGTGTTACAGTTCCCATGTACCTGCATCATAGAGTCGTGGTTAAGCACCAAAAGCGCTTTGCTTAAGCGAGGAAAACATAAAAATGACATTATTTGAATCAAACTTGAAACTCATATTCGCGTTTTATCTTCCCATAAATATGAAAGTTTCTCACGTTTTGGGGGTCAAATATCACAGCATTTGCAGGAAAAAGCTAAAGAGGGCAGAGAATGCAGAAATTTGCAATGACCATAGGAAAAATCTACAATAACATGCTGGATGCCAAAACAGCACAGAAAAGGCTCAGGACACGGAATTACATGTTTTTGTACTCTGTTTTGCTCATTTCAGTATTAGTGCCACAAAAGCATAATAATTCCTAGTTATCTCTTGAATCTGCATCAGAGAGTCGCTGTAATAAACCAAAACGCTTTGCAGGGCGAGAAACACCAAAAAGACTAGACAACATGCTGAATGAGACAAATCAACACCGAAAAGGCTCAGGAAACGGGAAAAATACTCTGATTTACTCATTTCAGTGAGTGTGTGACAAAAGCACAATTGTGTTACAGTTCCCATGTACCTGCATCATAGAGTCGTGGTTAAGCACCAAAAGCGCTTTGCTTAAGCTAGGAAAACATAAAAATGACATTATTTGAATCAAACTTGAAACTCTTATTTTCTTTTTATCTTCCCATAAATATGAGAGTTTCTCACGTTTTGGGGGTCAAATATCACAGCATTTGCAGGAAAAAGCTAAAGAGTGCAGAGAATGCAGAAATTTGCAATGACCATAGGAAGCACTACAATAACATGCTGGATGCCAAAACAATACTGATCAGGACACGGAATTACCTGTATTTGTGCTCTGTTTTGCTCATTTCAGTATTAGTGCCACAAAAGCATAATAGTTCCTAGTTATCTCTTGAATCTGCATCAGAGAGTCACTGTAATGAACCAAAACGCTTTGCAGGGCGAGAAACACCAAAAAGACTAGACAACATGCTGAATGTTGATTTGTCTCAAATCAACACCGAAAAGGCTCAGGAAACGGGAAAAGTACAGTTCCCATGTACCTGCATCATAGAGTCGTGGTTAAGCACCAAAAGCGCTTTGCTTAAGCGAGGAAAACATAAAAATGACATATTAGATGAATCAAACTTGAAACTCATATTCGCGTTTTATCTTCCCATAAATATGAAAGTTTCTCACGTTTTGGGGGTCAAATATCACAGCATTTGCAGGAAAAAGCTAAAGAGGGCAGAGAATGCAGAAATTTGCAATGACCATAGGAAAAATCTACAATAACATGCTGGATGCCAAAACAGCACAGAAAAGGCTCAGGACACGGAATTACATGTTTTTGTACTCTGTTTTGCTCATTTCAGTATTAGTGCCACAAAAGCAAAATAATTCCTAGTTATCTCTTGAATCTGCATCAGAGAGTCGCTGTAATAAACCAAAACGCTTTGCAGGGCGAGAAACACCAAAAAGACTAGACAATATGCTGAATGAGACAACTCAACACCGAAAAGGCTCAGGAAACGGGAAAAATACTCTGATTTACTCATTTCAGTGAGTGTTTGACAAAAGCACAATTGTGTTACAGTTCCCATGTACCTGCATCATAGAGTCGTGGTTAAGCACCAAAAGCGCTTTGCTTAAGCGAGGAAAACATAAAAATGACATTATTTGAATCAAACTTGAAACTCTTATTTGCTTTTTATCTTCCCATAAATATGAGAGTTTCTCACGTTTTGGGGGTCAAATATCACAGCATTTGCAGGAAAAAGCTAAAGAGTGCAGAGAATGCAGAAATTTGCAATGACCATAGGAAGCACTACAATAACATGCTGGATGCCAAAACAATACTGATCAGGACACGGAATTACCTGTATTTGTGCTCTGTTTTGCTCATTTCAGTATTAGTGCCACAAAAGCATAATAGTTCCTAGTTATCTCTTGAATCTGCATCAGAGAGTCACTGTAATGAACCAAAACGCTTTGCAGGGCGAGAAACACCAAAAAGACTAGACAACATGCTGAATGTTGATTTGTCTCAAATCAACACCGAAAAGGCTCAGGAAACGGGAAAAGTACTCTGATTTACTCATTTCAGTGAGTGTGTGACAAAAGCACAATTGTGTTACAGTTCCCATGTACCTGCATCATAGAGTCGTGGTTAAGCACCAAAAGCGCTTTGCTTAAGCGAGGAAAACATAAAAATGACATTATTTGAATCAAACTTGAAACTCATATTCGCGTTTTATCTTCCCATAAATATGAAAGTTTCTCACGTTTTGGGGGTCAAATATCACAGCATTTGCAGGAAAAAGCTAAAGAGGGCAGAGAATGCAGAAATTTGCAATGACCATAGGAAAAATCTACAATAACATGCTGGATGCCAAAACAGCACAGAAAAGGCTCAGGACACGGAATTACATGTTTTTGTACTCTGTTTTGCTCATTTCAGTATTAGTGCCACAAAAGCATAATAATTCCTAGTTATCTCTTGAATCTGCATCAGAGAGTCGCTGTAATAAACCAAAACGCTTTGCAGGGCGAGAAACACCAAAAAGACTAGACAACATGCTGAATGAGACAAATCAACACCGAAAAGGCTCAGGAAACGGGAAAAATACTCTGATTTACTCATTTCAGTGAGTGTGTGACAAAAGCACAATTGTGTTACAGTTCCCATGTACCTGCATCATAGAGTCGTGGTTAAGCACCAAAAGCGCTTTGCTTAAGCTAGGAAAACATAAAAATGACATTATTTGAATCAAACTTGAAACTCTTATTTTCTTTTTATCTTCCCATAAATATGAGAGTTTCTCACGTTTTGGGGGTCAAATATCACAGCATTTGCAGGAAAAAGCTAAAGAGTGCAGAGAATGCAGAAATTTGCAATGACCATAGGAAGCACTACAATAACATGCTGGATGCCAAAACAATACTGATCAGGACACGGAATTACCTGTATTTGTGCTCTGTTTTGCTCATTTCAGTATTAGTGCCACAAAAGCATAATAGTTCCTAGTTATCTCTTGAATCTGCATCAAAGAGTCGCTGTAATGAACCAAAACGCTTTGCAGGGCGAGAAACACAAAAAGACTAGACAACATGCTGAATGAGACAAATCAACACCGAAAAGGCTCAGGAAACAGGAAAAGTACTCTGATTTACTCATTTCAGTGAGTGTGTGACAAAAGCACAATTGTGTTACAGTTCCCATGTACCTGCATCATAGATTCGTGGTTAAGCACCAAAAGCTCTTTGCTTAAGCGAGAAAAACATAAAAATGACATATTAGATGAATCAAACTTGAAACTCATATTTTCTTTTTATCTTCCCATAAATATGAGAGTTTCTCACGTTTTGGGGGTCAAATATCACAGCATTTGCAGGAAAAAGCTAAAGAGTGCAGAGAATGCAGAAATTTGCAATGACCATAGGAAGCACTACAATAACATGCTGGATGCCAAAACAATACTGATCAGGACACGGAATTACCTGTATTTGTGCTCTGTTTTGCTCATTTCAGTATTAGTGCCACAAAAGCATAATAGTTCCTAGTTATCTCTTGAATCTGCATCAGAGAGTCACTGTAATGAACCAAAACGCTTTGCAGGGCGAGAAACACCAAAAAGACTAGACAACATGCTGAATGTTGATTTGTCTCAAATCAACACCGAAAAGGCTCAGGAAACGGGAAAAGTACTCTGATTTACTCATTTCAGTGAGTGTGTGACAAAAGCACAATTGTGTTACAGTTCCCATGTACCTGCATCATAGAGTCGTGGTTAAGCACCAAAAGCGCTTTGCTTAAGCGAGGAAAACATAAAAATGACATATTAGATGAATCAAACTTGAAACTCATATTCGCGTTTTATCTTCCCATAAATATGAAAGTTTCTCACGTTTTGGGGGTCAAATATCACAGCATTTGCAGGAAAAAGCTAAAGAGGGCAGAGAATGCAGAAATTTGCAATGACCATAGGAAAAATCTACAATAACATGCTGGATGCCAAAACAGCACAGAAAAGGCTCAGGACACGGAATTACATGTTTTTGTACTCTGTTTTGCTCATTTCAGTATTAGTGCCACAAAAGCATAATAATTCCTAGTTATCTCTTGAATCTGCATCAGAGAGTCGCTGTAATAAACCAAAACGCTTTGCAGGGCGAGAAACACCAAAAAGACTAGACAACATGCTGAATGAGACAAATCAACACCGAAAAGGCTCAGGAAACGGGAAAAATACTCTGATTTACTCATTTCAGTGAGTGTGTGACAAAAGCACAATTGTGTTACAGTTCCCATGTACCTGCATCATAGAGTCGTGGTTAAGCACCAAAAGCGCTTTGCTTAAGCTAGGAAAACATAAAAATGACATTATTTGAATCAAACTTGAAACTCTTATTTTCTTTTTATCTTCCCATAAATATGAGAGTTTCTCACGTTTTGGGGGTCAAATATCACAGCATTTGCAGGAAAAAGCTAAAGAGTGCAGAGAATGCAGAAATTTGCAATGACCATAGGAAGCACTACAATAACATGCTGGATGCCAAAACAATACTGATCAGGACACGGAATTACCTGTATTTGTGCTCTGTTTTGCTCATTTCAGTATTAGTGCCACAAAAGCATAATAGTTCCTAGTTATCTCTTGAATCTGCATCAAAGAGTCGCTGTAATGAACCAAAACGCTTTGCAGGGCGAGAAACACAAAAAGACTAGACAACATGCTGAATGAGACAAATCAACACCGAAAAGGCTCAGGAAACGGGAAAAGTACTGTGATTTACTCATTTCAGTGAGTGTGTGACAAAAGCACAATTGTGTTACAGTGTCCATGTACCTGCATCATAGAGTCGTGGTTTAGCACCAAAAGCGCTTTGCTTAAGCTAGGAAAACATAAAAATGACATTATTTGAATCAAACTTGAAACTCTTATTTGCTTTTTATCTTCCCATAAATATGAGAGTTTCTCACGTTTTGGGGGTCAAATATCACAGCATTTGCAGGAAAAAGCTAAAGAGTGCAGAGAATGCAGAAATTTGCAATGACCATAGGAAGCACTACAATAACATGCTGGATGCCAAAACAATACTGATCAGGACACGGAATTACCTGTATTTGTGCTCTGTTTTGCTCATTTCAGTATTAGTGCCACAAAAGCATAATAGTTCCTAGTTATCTCTTGAATCTGCATCAAAGAGTCGCTGTAATGAACCAAAACGCTTTGCAGGGCGAGAAACACCAAAAAGACTAGACAACATGCTGAATGTTGATTTGTCTCAAATCAACACCGAAAAGGCTCAGGAAATGGGAAAAGTACTCTGATTTTTTCATTGCAGTGAGTGTGTGACAAAAGCACAATTGTGTTTCAGTTCCCATGTACCTGCATCATAGATTCGTGGTTAAGCACCAAAAGCTCTTTGCTTAAGCGAGAAAAACATAAAAATGACATATTAGATGAATCAAACTTGAAACTCATATTCGCGTTTTATCTTCCGATAAATATGAAAGTTTCTCACGTTTTGGGGGTCAAATATCACAGCATTTGCAGGAAAAAGCTAAAGAGGGCAGAGAATGCAGAAATTTGCAATGACCATAGGAAAAATCTACAATAACATGCTGGATGCCAAAACAGCACAGAAAAGGCTCAGGACACGGAATTACATGTTTTTGTACTCTGTTTTGCTCATTTCAGTATTAGTGCCACAAAAGCATAATAATTCCTCGTTCTCTCTTGAATCTGCATCAGAGAGTCGCTGTAATAAACCAAAACGCTTTGCAGGGCGAGAAACACCAAAAAGACTAGACAACATGCTGAATGTTAATTTGTCTCAAATCAACACCGAAAAGGCTCAGGAAACGGGAAAAGTACTCTGATTTACTCATTTCAGTGAGTGTGTGACAAAAGCACAATTGTGTTACAGTTCCCATGTACCTGCATCATAGAGTCGTGGTTAAGCACCAAAAGCTCTTTTCTTAAGCGAGGAAAACATAAAAATGACATATTAGATGAATCAAACTTGAAACTCATATTCGCGTTTTATCTTCCCATAAATATGAAAGTTTCTCACGTTTTGGGGGTCAAATATCACAGCATTTGCAGGAAAAAGCTAAAGAGGGCAGAGAATGCAGAAATTTGCAATGACCATAGGAAAAATCTACAATAACATGCTGGATGCCAAAACAATACTGATCAGGACACGGAATTACCTGTATTTGTGCTCTATTTTGCTCATTTCAGTATCAGTGCCACAAAAGCATAATAGTTCCTAGTTATCTCTTGAATCTGCATCAAAGAGTCGCTGTAATGAACCAAAACGCTTTGCAGGGCGAGAAACACCAAAAAGACTAGACAACATGCTGAATGTTGATTTGTCTCAAATCAACACCGAAAAGGCTCAGGAAATGGGAAAAGTACTGTGATTTACTCATTTCAGTGAGTGTGTGACAAAAGCACAATTGTGTTACAGTGTCCATGTACCTGCATCATAGAGTCGTGGTTAAGCACCAAAAGCGCTTTGCTTAAGCGAGGAAAACATAAAAATGACATATTAGATGAATCAAACTTGAAACTCATATTCGCGTTTTATCTTCCCATAAATATGAAAGTTTCTCACGTTTTGGGGGTCAAATATCACAGCATTTGCAGGAAAAAGCTAAAGAGGGCAGAGAATGCAGAAATTTGCAATGACCATAGGAAAAATCTACAATAACATGCTGGATGCCAAAACAGCACAGAAAAGGCTCAGGACACGGAATTACATGTTTTTGTACTCTGTTTTGCTCATTTCAGTATTAGTGCCACAAAAGCATAATAGTTCCTAGTTATCTCTTGAATCTGCATCAGAGAGTCGCTGTAATGAACCAAAACGCTTTGCAGGGCGAGAAACACAAAAAGACTAAACAACATGCTGAATAAGACAACTCAACACCGAAAAGGCTCAGGAAACGGGAAAAGTACTCTGATTTACTCATTTCAGTGAGTGTGTGACAAAAGCACAATTGTGTTACAGTTCCCATGTACCTGCATCATAGAGTCGTGGTTAAGCACCAAAAGCGCTTTGCTTAAGCTAGGAAAACATAAAAATGACATTATTTGAATCAAACTTTAAACTCTTATTTGCTTTTTATCTTCCCATAAATATGACAGTTTCTCACGTTTTGGGGGTCAAATATCACAGCATTTGCAGGAAAAAGCTAAAGAGGGCAGAGAATGCAGAAATTTGCAATGACCATCAGGAAGCACTACAATAACATGCTGGATGCCAAAACAATACTGATCAGGACACGGAATTACCTGTATTTGTGCTCTATTTTGCTCATTTCAGTATCAGTGCCACAAAAGCATAATAGTTCCTAGTTATATCTTGAATCTGCATCAAAGAGTCGCTGTAATGAACCACAACGCTTTGCAGGGCGAGAAACACCAAAAAGACTAGACAACATGCTGAATGTTGATTTGTCTCAAATCAACACCGAAAAGGCTCAGGAAATGGGAAAAGTACTGTGATTTACTCATTTCAGTGAGTGTGTGACAAAAGCACAATTGTGTTACAGTGTCCATGTACCTGCATCATAGAGTCGTGGTTAAGCACCAAAAGCGCTTTGCTTAAGCTAGGAAAACATAAAAATGACATTATTTGAATCAAACTTGAAACTCTTATTTGCTTTTTATCTTCCCATAAATATGAGAGTTTCTCACGTTTTGGGGGTCAAATATCACAGCATTTGCAGGAAAAAGCTAAAGAGGACAGACAATGCAGAAATTTGCAATGACCATAGGAAAAATCTACAATAACATGCTGGATTCCAAAACAATACTGATCAGGACACGGAATTACCTGTATTTGTGCTCTGTTTTGCTCATTTCAGTATAAGCGCCACAAAAGCATAATAATTCCTCGTTCTCTCTTGAATCTGCATCAAAGAGTCGCTGTAATGAACCAAAACGCTTTGCAGGGCGAGAAACACAAAAAGACTAGACAACATGCTGAATGAGACAAATCAACACCGAAAAGGCTCAGGAAATGGGAAAAGTACTCTGATTTACTCATTTCAGTGAGTGTGTGACAAAAACACAATTGTGTTACAGTTCCCATGTACCTGCATCATAGAGTCGTGGTTAAGCACCAAAAGCGCTTTGCTTAAGCGAGGAAAACATAAAAATGACATATTAGATGAATCAAACTTGAAACTCATATTCGCGTTTTATCTTCCCATGAATATGAAAGTTTCTCACGTTTTGGGGGTCAAATATCACAGCATTTGCGGGAAAAAGCTAAAGAGGGCAGAGAATGCAGAAATTTGCAATGACCATAGGAAAAATCTACAATAACATGCTGGATGCCAAAACAGCACAGAAAAAGCTCAGGACACGGAATTACATGTTTTTGTACTCTGTTTTGCTCATTTCAGTATTAGTGCCACAAAAGCATAATAGTTCCTAGTTATCTCTTGAATCTGCATCAAAGAGTCGCTGTAATGAACCAAAACGCTTTGCAGGGCGAGAAACACAAAAAGACTAGACAACATGCTGAATGAGACAAATCAACACCGAAAAGGCTCAGGAAACAGGAAAAGTACTCTGATTTACTCATTTCAGTGAGTGTGTGACAAAAGCACAATTGTGTTACAGTTCCCATGTACCTGCATCATAGATTCGTGGTTAAGCACCAAAAGCTCTTTGCTTAAGCGAGAAAAACATAAAAATGACATATTAGATGAATCAAACTTGAAACTCATATTCGCGTTTTATCTTCCGATAAATATGAAAGTTTCTCACGTTTTGGGGGTCAAATATCACAGCATTTGCAGGAAAAAGCTAAAGAGGGCAGAGAATGCAGAAATTTGCAATGACCATAGGAAAAATCTACAATAACATGCTGGATGCCAAAACAGCACAGAAAAGGCTCAGGACACGGAATTACATGTTTTTGTACTCTGTTTTGCTCATTTCAGTATTAGTGCCACAAAAGCATAATAATTCCTCGTTCTCTCTTGAATCTGCATCAGAGAGTCGCTGTAATAAACCAAAACGCTTTGCAGGGCGAGAAACACCAAAAAGACTAGACAACATGCTGAATGTTAATTTGTCTCAAATCAACACCGAAAAGGCTCAGGAAACGGGAAAAGTACTCTGATTTACTCATTTCAGTGAGTGTGTGACAAAAGCACAATTGTGTTACAGTTCCCATGTACCTGCATCATAGAGTCGTGGTTAAGCACCAAAAGCTCTTTTCTTAAGCGAGGAAAACATAAAAATGACATATTTGATGAATCAAACTTGAAACTCATATTCGCGTTTTATCTTCCCATAAATATGAAAGTTTCTCACGTTTTGGGGGTCAAATATCACAGCATTTGCAGGAAAAAGCTAAAGAGGGCAGAGAATGCAGAAATTTGCAATGACCATAGGAAAAATCTACAATAACATGCTGGATGCCAAAACAGCACAGAAAAGGCTCAGGACACGGAATTACATGTTTTTGTACTCTGTTTTGCTCATTTCAGTATTAGTGCCACAAAAGCATAATAGTTCCTAGTTATCTCTTGAATCTGCATCAGAGAGTCGCTGTAATGAACCAAAACGCTTTGCAGGGCGAGAAACACAAAAAGACTAAACAACATGCTGAATAAGACAACTCAACACCGAAAAGGCTCAGGAAACGGGAAAAGTACTCTGATTTACTCATTTCAGTGAGTGTGTGACAAAAGCACAATTGTGTTACAGTTCCCATGTACCTGCATCATAGAGTCGTGGTTAAGCACCAAAAGCGCTTTGCTTAAGCTAGGAAAACATAAAAATGACATTATTTGAATCAAACTTGAAACTCTTATTTGCTTTTTATCTTCCCATAAATATGACAGTTTCTCACGTTTTGGGGGTCAAATATCACAGCATTTGCAGGAAAAAGCTAAAGAGGGCAGAGAATGCAGAAATTTGCAATGACCATCAGGAAGCACTACAATAACATGCTGGATGCCAAAACAATACTGATCAGGACACGGAATTACCTGTATTTGTGCTCTGTTTTGCTCATTTCAGTATAAGCGCCACAAAAGCATAATAGTTCCTAGTTATCTCTTGAATCTGCATCAAAGAGTCGCTGTAATGAACCAAAACGCTTTGCAGGGCGAGAAACACCAAAAAGACTAGACAACATGCTGAATGTTGATTTGTCTCAAATCAACACCGAAAAGGCTCAGGAAACGGGAAAAGTACTCTGATTTACTCATTTCAGTGAGTGTGTGACAAAAGCACAATTGTGTTACAGTTCCCATGTACCTGCATCATAGAGTCGTGGTTAAGCACCAAAAGCGCTTTGCTTAAGCGAGGAAAACATAAAAATGACATATTAGATGAATCAAACTTGAAACTCATATTCGCGTTTTATCTTCCCATAAATATGAAAGTTTCTCACGTTTTGGGGGTCAAATATCACAGCATTTGCAGGAAAAAGCTAAAGAGGGCAGAGAATGCAGAAATTTGCAATGACCATAGGAAAAATCTACAATAACATGCTGGATGCCAAAACAGCACAGAAAAGGCTCAGGACACGGAATTACATGTTTTTGTACTCTGTTTTGCTCATTTCAGTATTAGTGCCACAAAAGCATAATAATTCCTAGTTATCTCTTGAATCTGCATCAGAGAGTCGCTGTAATGAACCAAAACGCTTTGCAGGGCGAGAAACACCAAAAAGACTAGACAACATGCTGAATGAGACAAATCAACACCGAAAAGGCTCAGGAAACAGGAAAAATACTCTGATTTACTCATTTCAGTGAGTGTGTGACAAAAGCACAATTGTGTTACAGTTCCCATGTACCTGCATCATAGAGTCGTGGTTAAGCACCAAAAGCGCTTTGCTTAAGCTAGGAAAACATAAAAATGACATTATTTGAATCAAACTTGAAACTCTTATTTGCTTTTTATCTTCCCATAAATATGAGAGTTTCTCACGTTTTGGGGGTCAAATATCACAGCATTTGCAGGAAAAAGCTAAAGAGTGCAGAGAATGCAGAAATTTGCAATGACCATAGGAAGCACTACAATAACATGCTGGATGCCAAAACAATACTGATCAGGACACGGAATTACCTGTATTTGTGCTCTGTTTTGCTCATTTCAGTATTAGTGCCACAAAAGCATAATAGTTCCTAGTTATCTCTTGAATCTGCATCAAAGAGTCGCTGTAATGAACCAAAACGCTTTGCAGGGCGAGAAACACCAAAAAGACTAGACAACATGCTGAATGTTGATTTGTCTCAAATCAACACCGAAAAGGCTCAGGAAATGGGAAAAGTACTCTGATTTTTTCATTGCAGTGAGTGTGTGACAAAAGCAAAATTGTGTTACAGTTCCCATGTACCTGCATCATAGAGTCGTGGTTAAGCACCAAAAGCGCTTTGCTTAAGCGAGAAAAACATAAAAATGACATTATTTGAATCAAACTTGAAACTCATTTGCTTTTTATCTTCCCATAAATATGAGAGTTTCTCACGTTTTGGGGGTCAAATATCACAGCATTTGCAGGAAAAAGCTAAAGAGGGCAGAGAATGCAGAAATTTGCAATGACCATAGGAAAAATCTACAATAACATGCTGGATGCCAAAACAGCACAGAAAAGGCTCAGGACACGGAATTACATGTTTTTGTGCTCTTTTTTGCTCATTTCAGTATTAGTGCCACAAAAGCATAATAATTCCTCGTTCTTTCTTGAATCTGCATCAGAGAGTCGCTGTAATGAACCAAAACGCTTTGCAGGGCGAGAAACACAAAAAGACTAGACAACATGCTGAATGTTGATTTGTCTCAAATCAACACCGAAAAGGCTCAGGAAATGGGAAAAGTACTCTGATTTACTCATTGCAGTGAGTGTGTGACAAAAGCACAATTGTGTTACAGTTCCCATGTACCTGCATCATAGAGTCGTGGTTAAGCACCAAAAGCGCTTTGCTTAAGCGAGAAAAACATAAAAATGACATATTAGATGAATCAAACTTGAAACTCATATTCGCGTTTTATCTTCCCATAAATATGAAAGTTTCTCACGTTTTGGGGGTCAAATATCACAGCATTTGCAGGAAAAAGCTAAAGAGTGCAGAGAATGCAGAAATTTGCAATGACCATAGGAAACACTACAAAAACATGTTGGATGCCAGAACACTACCGATCAGGACACGGAATTACATGTTTTTGTACTCTGTTTTGCTCATTTCAGTATTAGTGCCACAAAAGCATAATAATTCCTCGTTCTCTCTTGAATCTGCATCAGAGAGTCACTGTAATGAACCAAAACGCTTTGCAGGGCGAGAAACACCAAAAAGACTAGACAACATGCTGAATGTTGATTTGTCTCAAATCAACACCGAAAAGGCTCAGGAAACGGGAAAAGTACTCTGATTTACTCATTTCAGTGAGTGTGTGACAAAAGCACAATTGTGTTACAGTTCCCATGTACCTGCATCATAGAGTCGTGGTTAAGCACCAAAAGCGCTTTGCTTAAACGAGGAAAACATAAAAATGACATATTAGATGAATCAAACTTGAAACTCATATTCGCGTTTTATCTTCCCATAAATATGAGAGTTTCTCACGTTTTGGGGGTCAAATATCACAGCATTTGCAGGAAAAAGCTAAAAAGGGCAGAGAATGCAGAAATTTGCAATGACCATAGGAAAAATCTACAATAACATGCTGGATGCCAAAACAATACTGATCAGGACACGGAATTACCTGTATTTGTGCTCTGTTTTGCTCATTTCAGGATAAGCGCCACAAAAGCATAATAGTTCCTAGTTATCTCTTGAATCTGCATCAAAGAGTCGCTGTAATGAACCAAAACGCTTTGCAGGGCGAGAAACACCAAAAAGACTAAACAACATGCTGAATGTTGATTTGTCTCAAATCAACACCGAAAAGGCTCAGGAAATGGGAAAAGTACTGTGATTTACTCATTTCAGTGAGAGTGTGACAAAAGCACAATTGTGTTACAGTGTCCATGTACCTGCATCATAGAGTCGTGGTTAAGCACCAAAAGCGCTTTTCTTAAGCGAGAAAAACATAAAAATGACATTATTTGAATCAAACTTGAAACTCTTATTTGCTTTTTATCTTCCCATAAATATGAGAGTTTCTCACGTTTTGGGGGTCAAATATCACAGCTGTTGCAGGAAAAAGCTAAAGAGGGCAGAGAATGCAGAAATTTGCAATGACCATAGGAAGCACTACAATAACATGCTGGATGCCAAAACAATACTGATCAGGACACGGAATTACCTGTATTTGTGCTCTGTTTTGCTCATTTCAGTATTAGTGCCACAAAAGCATAATAGTTCCTAGTTATCTCTTGAATCTGCATCAGAGAGTCACTGTAATGAACCAAAACGCTTTGCAGGGCGAGAAACACAAAAAAGACTAGACAACATGCTGAATGTTGATTTGTCTAAAATCAACACCGAAAAGGCTCAGGAAACGGGAAAAGTACTCTGATTTACTCATTTCAGTGAGTGTGTGACAAAAACACAATTGTGTTACAGTTCCCATGTACCTGCATCATAGAGTCGTGGTTAAGCACCAAAAGCGCTTTGCTTAAGCGAGGAAAACATAAAAATGACATATTAGATGAATCAAACTTGAAACTCATATTCGCGTTTTATCTTCCCATAAATATGAAAGTTTCTCACGTTTTGGGGGTCAAATATCACAGCATTTGCAGGAAAAAGCTAAAGAGGACAGAGAATGCAGAAATTTGCAATGACCATAGGAAACACTACAATAACATGTTGGATGCCAGAACACCACCGATCAGGACACGGAATTACATGTTTTTGTGCTCTGTTTTGCTCATTTCAGTATTAGTGCCACAAAAGCATAATAATTCCTCGTTCTCTCTTGAATCTGCATCAGAGAGTCGCTGTAATGAACCAAAACGCTTTGCAGGGCGAGAAACACAAAAAGACTAGACAACATGCTGTATGAGACAAATCAACACCGAAAAGGCTCAGGAAACGGGGAAAGTACTCTGATTTACTCATTTCAGTGAGTGTGTGACAAAAGCACAATTGTGTTACAGTTCCCATGTACCTGCATCATAGAGTTGTGGTTAAGCACCAAAAGCGCTTTGCTTAAGCGAGGAAAACATAAAAATGACATTATTTGAATCAAACTTGAAACTCTTATTTGCTTTTTATCTTCCCATAAATATGAGAGTTTCTCACGTTTTGGGGGTCAAATATCACAGCATTTGCAGGAGAAAGCTAAAGAGGGCAGAGAATGCAGAAATTTGCAATGACCATAGGAAGCACTACAATAACATGCTGGATGCCGAAACAATACTGACCAGGACACGGAATTACCCGTATTTGTGCTCTGTTTTGCTCATTTCAGTATTAGTGCCACAAAAGCATAATAATTCCTCGTTCTCTCTTGAATCTGCATCAGAGAGTCGCTGTAATGAACCAAAACGCTTTGCAGGGCGAGAAACACAAAAAGACTAGACAACATGCTGAATGAGACAAATCAACACCGAAAAGGCTCAGGAAACAGGAAAAGTACTCTGATTTACTCATTTCAGTGAGTGTGTGACAAAAGCACAATTGTGTTACAGTTCCCATGTACCTGCATCATAGAGTCGTGGTTAAGCACCAAAAGCGCTTTGCTTAAGCTAGGAAAACATAAAAATGACATTATTTGAATCAAACTTGAAACTCATATTCGCGTTTTATCTTCCCATAAATATGAGAGTTTCTCACGTTTTGGGGGTCAAATATCACAGCATTTGCAGGAAAAAGCTAAAGAGGGCAGAGAATGCAGAAATTTGCAATGACCATAAGGAAAAATCTACAATAACATGCTGGATGCCAAAACAATACTGATCAGGACACGGAATTACCTGTATTTGTGCTCTGTTTTGCTCATTTCAGTATTAGTGCCACAAAAGCATAATAATTCCTCGTTCTCTCTTGAATCTACATCAAAGAGTCGCTGTAATGAACCAAAACGCTTTGCAGGGCGAGAAACACAAAAAGACTAGACAACATGCTGAATGAGACAAATCAACACCGAAAAGGCTCAGGAAACGGGGAAAGTACTCTGATTTACTCATTTCAGTGAGTGTGTGACAAAAGCACAATTGTGTTAAAGTGTCCATGTACCTGCATCATAGAGTTGTGGTTTAGCACCAAAAGCGCTTTGCTTAAGCGAGGAAAACATAAAAACTACATTATTTGAATCAAACTTGAAACTCTTATTTGCTTTTTATCTTCCCATAAATATGAAAGTTTCTCACGTTTTGGGGGTCAAATATCACAGCATTTGCAGGAAAAAGCTAAAGAGGACAGAGAATGCAGAAATTTGCAATGACCATAGGAAACACTACAATAACATGTTGGATGCCAGAACACTACCGATCAGGACACGGAATTACATGTTTTTGTACTCTGTTTTGCTCATTTCAGTATTAGTGCCACAAAAGCATAATAATTCCTCGTTCTCTCTTGAATCTGCATCAGAGAGTCGCTGTAATGAACCAAAACGCTTTGCAGGGCGAGAAACACAAAAAGACTAGACAACATGCTGAATGAGACAAATCAACACCGAAAAGGCTCAGGAAAGAGGGAAAGTACTGTGATTTACTTATTTCAGTGAGTGTGTGACAAAAGCACAATTGTGTTACAGTGTCCATGTACCTGCATCATAGAGTCGTGGTTTAGCACCAAAAGCGCTTTGCTTAAGTGAGAAAAACATAAAAATGACATTATTTGAATCAAACTTGAAACTCTTATTTGCTTTTTATCTTCCCATAAATATGAGAGTTTCTCACGTTTTGGGGGTCAAATATCACAGCATTTGCAGGAAAAAGCTAAAGAGGACAGACAATGCAGAAATTTGCAATGACCATAGGAAAAATCTACAATAACATGCTGGATGCCAAAACAATACTGATCAGGACACGGAATTACCTGTATTTGTGCTCTGTTTTGCTCATTTCAGTATAAGCGCCACAAAAGCATAATAATTCCTCGTTCTCTCTTGAATCTGCATCAAAGAGTCGCTGTAATGAACCAAAACGCTTTGCAGGGCGAGAAACACCAAAAAGACTAGACAACATGCTGAATGTTGATTTGTCTCAAATCAACACCGAAAAGGCTCAGGAAATGGGAAAAGTACTGTGATTTACTCATTTCAGTGAGAGTGTGACAAAAGCACAATTGTGTTACAGTGTCCATGTACCTGCATCATAGAGTTGTGGTTTAGCACCAAAAGCGCTTTGCTTAAGCGAGGAAAACATAAAAATGACATTATTTGAATCAAACATGAAACTCTTATTTGCTTTTTATCTTCCCATAAATATGAGAGTTTCTCACGTTTTGGGGGTCAAATATCACAGCATTTGCAGGAAAAAGCTAAAGAGGGCAGAGAATGCAGAAATTTGCAATGACCATAGGAAGCACTACAATAACATGCTGGATGCCAAAACAATACTGATCAGGACACGGAATTACCTGTATTTGTGCTCTGTTTTGCTCATTTCAGTATTAGTGCCACAAAAGCATAATAATTCCTCGTTCTCTCTTGAATCTGCATCAGAGAGTCGCTGTAATGAACCAAAACGCTTTGCAGGGCGAGAAACACAAAAAGACTAGACAACATGCTGAATGTTGATTTGTCTCAAATCAACACCGAAAAGGCTCAGGAAATGGGAAAAGTACTCTGATTTTTTCATTGCAGTGAGTGTGTGACAAAAGCACAATTGTGTTACAGTTCCCATGTACCTGCATCATAGAGTCGTGGTTAAGCACCAAAAGCGCTTTGCTTAAGCGAGAAAAACATAAAAATGACATATTAGATGAATCAAACTTGAAACTCATATTCGCGTTTTATCTTCCCATAAATATGAAAGTTTCTCACGTTTTGGGGGTCAAATATCACAGCATTTGCAGGAAAAAGCTAAAGAGGACAGAGAATGCAGAAATTTGCAATGACCATAGGAAACACTACAATAACATGTTGGATGCCAGAACACTACCGATCAGGACACGGAATTACATGTTTTTGTACTCTGTTTTGCTCATTTCAGTATTAGTGCCACAAAAGCATAATAATTCCTCGTTCTCTCTTGAATCTGCATCAAAGAGTCGCTGTAATGAACCAAAACGCTTTGCAGGGCGAGAAACACAAAAAGACTAGACAACATGCTGAATGAGACAAATCAACACCGAAAAGGCTCAGGAAACGGGAAAAGTACTGTGATTTACTTATTTCAGTGAGTGTGTGACAAAAGCACAATTGTGTTACAGTTCCCATGTACCTGCATCATAGAGTCGTGGTTAAGCACCAAAAGCGCTTAGCTTAAGCGAGGAAACATAAAAATGACATATTAGATGAATCAAACTTGAAACTCATATTCGCGTTTTATCTTCCCATAAATATGAGAGTTTCTCACGTTTTGGGGGTCAAATATCACAGCATTTGCAGGAAAAAGCTAAAAAGGGCAGAGAATGCAGAAATTTGCAATGACCATAGGAAGCACTACAATAACATGCTGGATGCCAAAACAATACTGATCAGGACACGGAATTACCTGTATTTGTGCTCTGTTTTGCTCATTTCAGTATTAGTGCCACAAAAGCATAATGATTCCTCGTTCTCTCTTGAATCTGCATCAAAGAGTCGCTGTAATGAACCAAAACGCTTTGCAGGGCGAGAAACACAAAAAGACTAGACAACATGCTGAATGAGACAAATCAACACCGAAAAGGCTCAGGAAACGGGGAAAGTACTCTGATTTACTCATTTCAGTGAGTGTGTGACAAAAGCACAATTGTGTTACAGTGTCCATGTACCTGCATCATAGAGTTGTGGTTTAGCACCAAAAGCGCTTTGCTTAAGCGAGGAAAACATAAAAATGACATTATTTGAATCAAACTTGAAACTCTTATTTGCTTTTTATCTTCCCATAAATATGAGAGTTTCTCATGTTTTGGGGGTCAAATATCACAGCATTTGCAGGAAAAAGCTAAAGAGGGCAGAGAATGCAGAAATTTGCAATGACCATAGGAAGCACTACAATAACATGCTGGATGCCAAAACAATACTGATCAGGACACGGAATTACCTGTATTTGTGCTCTGTTTTGCTCATTTCAGTATTAGTGCCACAAAAGCATAATAATTCCTCGTTCTCTCTTGAATCTGCATCAGAGAGTCGCTGTAATGAACCAAAACGCTTTGCAGGGCGAGAAACACAAAAAGACTAGACAACATGCTGAATGTTGATTTGTCTCAAATCAACACCGAAAAGGCTCAGGAAATGGGAAAAGTACTCTGATTTTTTCATTGCAGTGAGTGTGTGACAAAAGCACAATTGTGTTACAGTTCCCATGTACCTGCATCATAGAGTCGTGGTTAAGCACCAAAAGCGCTTAGCTTAAGCGAGGAAAACATAAAAATGACATATTAGATGAATCAAACTTGAAACTCATATTCGCGTTTTATCTTCCCATAAATATGAGAGTTTCTCACGTTTTGGGGGTCAAATATCACAGCATTTGCAGGAAAAAGCTAAAAAGGGCAGAGAATGCAGAAATTTGCAATGACCATAGGAAGCACTACAATAACATGCTGGATGCCAAAACAATACTGACCAGGACACGGAATTACCTGTATTTGTGCTCTGTTTTGCTCATTTCAGTATTAGTGCCACAAAAGCATAATTATTCCTCGTTCTCTCTTGAATCTGCATCAAAGAGTCGCTGTAATGAACCAAAACGCTTTGCAGGGCGAGAAACACAAAAAGACTAGACAACATGCTGAATGAGACAAATCAACACCGAAAAGGCTCAGGAAACGGGGAAAGTACTCTGATTTACTCATTTCAGTGAGTGTGTGACAAAAGCACAATTGTGTTACAGTTCCCATGTACCTGCATCATAGAGTTGTGGTTTAGCACCAAAAGCGCTTTGCTTAAGCGAGGAAAACATAAAAATGACATTATTTGAATCAAACATGAAACTCTTATTTGCTTTTTATCTTCCCATAAATATGAGAGTTTCTCACGTTTTGGGGGTCAAATATCACAGCATTTGCAGGAAAAAGCTAAAGAGGGCAGAGAATGCAGAAATTTGCAATGACCATAGGAAGCACTACAATAACATGCTGGATGCCAAAACAATACTGATCAGGACACGGAATTACCTGTATTTGTGCTCTGTTTTGCTCATTTCAGTATTAGTGCCACAAAAGCATAATAATTCCTCGTTCTCTCTTGAATCTGCATCAAAGAGTCGCTGTAATGAACCAAAACGCTTTGCAGGGCGAGAAACACAAAAAGACTAGACAACATGCTGAATGAGACAAATCAACACCGAAAAGGCTCAGGAAACGGGGAAAGTACTCTGATTTACTCATTTCAGTGAGTGTGTGACAAAAGCACAATTGTGTTACAGTGTCCATGTACCTGCATCATAGAGTTGTGGTTTAGCACCAAAAGCGCTTTGCTTAAGCGAGGAAAACATAAAAATGACATTATTTGAATCGAACTTGAAACTCTTATTTGCTTTTTATCTTCCCATAAATATGAGAGTTTCTCACGTTTTGGGGGTCAAATATCACAGCATTTGCAGGAAAAAGCTAAAGAGGGCAGAGAATGCAGAAATTTGCAATGACCATAGGAAGCACTACAATAACATGCTGGATGCCAAAACAATACTGATCAGGACACGGAATTACCTGTATTTGTGCTCTGTTTTGTTCATTTCAGTATTAGTGCCACAAAAGCATAATAATTCCTCGTTCTCTCTTGAATCTGCATCAGAGAGTCGCTGTAATGAACCAAAACGCTTTGCAGGGCGAGAAACACAAAAAGACTAGACAACATGCTGAATGTTGATTTGTCTCAAATCAACACCGAAAAGGCTCAGGAAATGGGAAAAGTACTCTGATTTTTTCATTGCAGTGAGTGTGTGACAAAAGCACAATTGTGTTACAGTTCCCATGTACCTGCATCATAGAGTCGTGGTTAAGCACCAAAAGCGCTTTGCTTAAGCGAGGAAACATAAAAATGACATATTAGATGAATCAAACTTGAAACTCATATTCGCGTTTTATCTTCCCATAAGTATGAGAGTTTCTCACGTTTTGGGGGTCAAATATCACAGCATTTGCAGGAAAAAGCTAAAGAGGACAGAGAATGCAGAAATTTGCAATGACCATAGGAAAAATCTACAATAACATGCTGGATGCCAAAACAATACTGATCAGGACACGGAATTACCTGTATTTGTGCTCTGTTTTGCTCATTTCAGTATTAGTGCCACAAAAGCATAATAATTCCTCGTTCTCTCTTGAATCTGCATCAAAGAGTCGCTGTAATGAACCAAAACGCTTTGCAGGGCGAGAAACACAAAAAGACTAGACAACATGCTGAATGAGACAAATCAACACCGAAAAGGCTCAGGAAATGGGAAAAGTACTCTGATTTACTCATTTCAGTGAGTGTGTGACAAAAGCACAATTGTGTTACAGTTCCCATGTACCTGCATCATAGAGTTGTGGT
This sequence comes from Halichoeres trimaculatus, assembly GCF_033239565.1. Taxonomy (NCBI): domain Eukaryota; kingdom Metazoa; phylum Chordata; class Actinopteri; order Labriformes; family Labridae; genus Halichoeres; species Halichoeres trimaculatus. The sequence goes on along the minus strand of NW_027437238.1, from coordinate 20,553 downwards.
TTAGCACCAAAAGCGCTTTGCTTAAGCGAGGAAAACATAAAAATGACATTATTTGAATCAAACTTGAAACTCTTATTTGCTTTTTATCTTCCCATAAATATGAGAGTTTCTCACGTTTTGGGGGTCAAATATCACAGCATTTGCAGGAAAAAGCTAAAAAGGGCAGAGAATGCAGAAATTTGCAATGACCATAGGAAGCACTACAATAACATGCTGGATGCCAAAACAATACTGATCAGGACACGGAATTACCTGTATTTGTGCTCTGTTTTGCTCATTTCAGTATTAGTGCCACAAAAGCATAATAATTCCTCGTTCTCTCTTGAATCTGCATCAAAGAGTCGCTGTAATGAACCAAAACGCTTTGCAGGGCGAGAAACACAAAAAGACTAGACAACATGCTGAATGAGACAAATCAACACCGAAAAGGCTCAGGAAATGGGAAAAGTACTCCGATTTACTCATTTCAGTGAGTGTGTGACAAAAGCACAATTGTGTTACAGTTCCCATGTACCTGCATCATAGAGTCGTGGTTAAGCACCAAAAGCGCTTTGCTTAAGCGAGGAAAACATAAAAATGACATATTAGATGAATCAAACTTGAAACTCTTATTTGCTTTTTATCTTCCCATAAATATGACAGTTTCTCACGTTTTGGGGGTCAAATATCACAGCATTTGCAGGAAAAAGCTAAAGAGGGCAGAGAATGCAAATTGCAAATTTCTGCATTCTCTGCCCTCTTTAGCTTTTTCCTGCAAATGCTGTGATATTTGACCCCCAAAACGTGAGAAACTCTCATATTTATGGGAAGATAAAAAGCAAATAAGAGTTTCATGTTTGATTCAAATAATGTCATTTTTATGTTTTCCTCGCTTAAGCAAAGCGCTTTTGGTGCTAAACCACAACTCTATGATGCAGGTACATGGACACTGTAACACAATTGTGCTTTTGTCACACACTCACTGAAATGAGTAAATCAGAGTACTTTCCCCGTTTCCTGAGCCTTTTCGGTGTTGATTTGTCTCATTCAGCATGTTGTCTAGTCTTTTTGTGTTTCTCGCCCTGCAAAGCGTTTTGGTTCATTACAGCGACTCTTTGATGCAGATTCAAGAGAGAACGAGGAATTATTATGCTTTTGTGGCACTAATACTGAAATGAGCAAAACAGAGCACAAATACAGGTAATTCCGTGTCCTGATCAGTATTGTTTTGGCATCCAGCATGTAATTGTAGTGCTTCCTATGGTCATTGCAAATTTCTGCATTCTCTGCCCTTTTTAGCTTTTTCCTGCAAATGCTGTGATATTTGACCCACAAAACGTGAGAAACTCTCATATTTATGGGAAGATAAAACGCGAATATGAGTTTCAAGTTTGATTCATCTAATATGTCATTTTTATGTTTTCCTCGCTTAAGCTAAGCGCTTTTGGTGCTTAACCACGACTCTATGATGCAGGTACATGGGAACTGTAACACAATTGTGCTTTTGTCACACACTCACTGAAATAAGTAAATCACAGTACTTTTCCCGTTTCCTGAGCCTTTTCGGTGTTGATTTGAGACAAATCAACATTCAGCATGTTGTCTAGTCTTTTTGTGTTTCTCGCCCTGCAAAGCGTTTTGGTTCATTACAGCGACTCTCTGATGCAGATTCAAGAGAGAACGAGGAATTATTATGCTTTTGTGGCACTAATACTGAAATGAGCAAAACAGAGCACAAATACAGGTAATTCCGTGTCCTGATCAGTATTGTTTTGGCATCCAGCATGTTATTGTAGTGCTTCCTATGGTCATTGCAAATTTCTGCATTCTCTGCCCTCTTTAGCTTTTTCCTGCAAATGCTGTGATATTTGACCCCCAAAACGTGAGAAACTCTCATATTTATGGGAAGATAAAAAGCAAATAAGAGTTTCAAGTTTGATTCAAATAATGTCATTTTTATGTTTTCCTCGCTTATGCAAAGCGCTTTTGGTGCTAAACCACAACTCTATGATGCAGGTACATGGACACTGTAACACAATTGTGCTTTTGTCACACACTCACTGAAATGAGTAAATCAGAGTACTTTCCCCGTTTCCTGAGCCTTTTCGGTGTTGATTTGTCTCATTCAGCATGTTGTCTAGTCTTTTTGTGTTTCTCGCCCTGCAAAGCGTTTTGGTTCATTACAGCGACTCTCTGATGCAGATTCAAGAGATAACTAGGAACTATTATGCTTTTGTGGCACTAATACTGAAATGAGCAAAACAGAGTACAAAAACATGTAATTCCGTGTCCTGATCGGTAGTGTTCTGGCATCCATCATGTTATTGTAGTGTTTCCTATGGTCATTGCAAATTTCTGCATTCTCTGTCCTCTTTAGCTTTTTCCTGCAAATGCTGTGATATTTGACCCCCAAAACGTGAGAAACTCTCATATTTATGGGAAGATAAAACGCGAATATGAGTTTCAAGTTTGATTCATCTAATATGTCATTTTTATGTTTTTCTCGCTTAAGCAAAGCGCTTTTGGTGCTTAACCACGACTCTATGATGCAGGTACATGGGAACTGTAACACAATTGTGCTTTTGTCACACACTCACTGCAATGAAAAAATCAGAGTACTTTTCCCATTTCCTGAGCCTTTTCGGTGTTGATTTGAGACAAATCAACATTCAGCATGTTGTCTAGTCTTTTTGTGTTTCTCGCCCTGCAAAGCGTTTTGGTTCATTACAGCGACTCTCTGATGCAGATTCAAGAGAGAACGAGGAATTATTATGCTTTTGTGGCACTAATACTGAAATGAGCAAAACAGAGCACAAATACAGGTAATTCCGTGTCCTGATCAGTATTGTTTTGGCATACAGCATGTTATTGTAGTGCTTCCTATGGTCATTGCAAATTTCTGCATTCTCTGCCCTCTTTAGCTTTTTCCTGCAAATGCTGTGATATTTGACCCCCAAAACGTGAGAAACTCTCATATTTATGGGAAGATAAAAAGCAAATAAGAGTTTCATGTTTGATTCAAATAATGTCATTTTTATGTTTTCCTCGCTTAAGCAAAGCGCTTTTGGTGCTAAACCACAACTCTATGATGCAGGTACATGGGAACTGTAACACAATTGTGCTTTTGTCACACACTCACTGAAATGAGTAAATCAGAGTACTTTCCCCGTTTCCTGAGCCTTTTCGGTGTTGATTTGTCTCATTCAGCATGTTGTCTAGTCTTTTTGTGTTTCTCGCCCTGCAAAGCGTTTTGGTTCATTACAGCGACTCTTTGATGCAGATTCAAGAGAGAACGAGGAATTATTATGCTTTTGTGGCACTAATACTGAAATGAGCAAAACAGAGCACAAATACAGGTAATTCCGTGTCCTGATCAGTATTGTTTTGGCATCCAGCATGTTATTGTAGTGCTTCCTATGGTCATTGCAAATTTCTGCATTCTCTGCCCTTTTTAGCTTTTTCCTGCAAATGCTGTGATATTTGACCCCCAAAACGTGAGAAACTCTCATATTTATGGGAAGATAAAACGCGAATATGAGTTTCAAGTTTGATTCATCAAATATGTCATTTTTATGTTTTCCTCGCTTAAGCTAAGCGCTTTTGGTGCTTAACCACGACTCTATGATGCAGGTACATGGGAACTGTAACACAATTGTGCTTTTGTCACACACTCACTGAAATAAGTAAATCACAGTACTTTTCCCGTTTCCTGAGCCTTTTCGGTGTTGATTTGTCTCATTCAGCATGTTGTCTAGTCTTTTTGTGTTTCTCGCCCTGCAAAGCGTTTTGGTTCATTACAGCGACTCTCTGATGCAGATTCAAGAGAGAACGAGGAATTATTATGCTTTTGTGGCACTAATACTGAAATGAGCAAAACAGAGTACAAAAACATGTAATTCCGTGTCCTGATCGGTAGTGTTCTGGCATCCAACATGTTATTGTAGTGTTTCCTATGGTCATTGCAAATTTCTGCATTCTCTGTCCTCTTTAGCTTTTTCCTGCAAATGCTGTGATATTTGACCCCCAAAACGTGAGAAACTTTCATATTTATGGGAAGATAAAACGCGAATATGAGTTTCAAGTTTGATTCATCTAATATGTCATTTTTATGTTTCCTCGCTTAAGCAAAGCGCTTTTGGTGCTTAACCACGACTCTATGATGCAGGTACATGGGAACTGTAACACAATTGTGCTTTTGTCACACACTCACTGCAATGAAAAAATCAGAGTACTTTTCCCATTTCCTGAGCCTTTTCGGTGTTGATTTGAGACAAATCAACATTCAGCATGTTGTCTAGTCTTTTTGTGTTTCTCGCCCTGCAAAGCGTTTTGGTTCATTACAGCGACTCTCTGATGCAGATTCAAGAGAGAACGAGGAATTATTATGCTTTTGTGGCACTAATACTGAAATGAGCAAAACAGAGCACAAATACAGGTAATTCCGTGTCCTGATCAGTATTGTTTTGGCATCCAGCATGTTATTGTAGTGCTTCCTATGGTCATTGCAAATTTCTGCATTCTCTGCCCTCTTTAGCTTTTTCCTGCAAATGCTGTGATATTTGACCCCCAAAACGTGAGAAACTCTCATATTTATGGGAAGATAAAAAGCAAATAAGAGTTTCAAGTTTGATTCAAATAATGTCATTTTTATGTTTTCCTCGCTTATGCAAAGCGCTTTTGGTGCTAAACCACAACTCTATGATGCAGGTACATGGACACTGTAACACAATTGTGCTTTTGTCACACACTCACTGAAATGAGTAAATCAGAGTACTTTCCCCGTTTCCTGAGCCTTTTCGGTGTTGATTTGTCTCATTCAGCATGTTGTCTAGTCTTTTTGTGTTTCTCGCCCTGCAAAGCGTTTTGGTTCATTACAGCGACTCTTTGATGCAGATTCAAGAGAGAACGAGGAATTATTATGCTTTTGTGGCACTAATACTGAAATGAGCAAAACAGAGCACAAATACAGGTAATTCCGTGTCCTGATCAGCATTGTTTTGGCATCCAGCATGTTATTGTAGTGCTTCCTATGGTCATTGCAAATTTCTGCATTCTCTGCCCTTTTTAGCTTTTTCCTGCAAATGCTGTGATATTTGACCCCCAAAATGTGAGAAACTCTCATATTTATGGGAAGATAAAACGCGAATATGAGTTTCAAGTTTGATTCATCTAATATGTCATTTTTATGTTTTCCTCGCTTAAGCTAAGCGCTTTTGGTGCTTAACCACGACTCTATGATGCAGGTACATGGGAACTGTAACACAATTGTGCTTTTGTCACACACTCACTGAAATAAGTAAATCACAGTACTTTTCCCGTTTCCTGAGCCTTTTCGGTGTTGATTTGTCTCATTCAGCATGTTGTCTAGTCTTTTTGTGTTTCTCGCCCTGCAAAGCGTTTTGGTTCATTACAGCGACTCTCTGATGCAGATTCAAGAGAGAACGAGGAATTATTATGCTTTTGTGGCACTAATACTGAAATGAGCAAAACAGAGTACAAAAACATGTAATTCCGTGTCCTGATCGGTAGTGTTCTGGCATCCAACATGTTATTGTAGTGTTTCCTATGGTCATTGCAAATTTCTGCATTCTCTGTCCTCTTTAGCTTTTTCCTGCAAATGCTGTGATATTTGACCCCCAAAACGTGAGAAACTTTCATATTTATGGGAAGATAAAACGCGAATATGAGTTTCAAGTTTGATTCATCTAATATGTCATTTTTATGTTTTTCTCGCTTAAGCAAAGCGCTTTTGGTGCTTAACCACGACTCTATGATGCAGGTACATGGGAACTGTAACACAATTGTGCTTTTGTCACACACTCACTGCAATGAAAAAATCAGAGTACTTTTCCCATTTCCTGAGCCTTTTCGGTGTTGATTTGAGACAAATCAACATTCAGCATGTTGTCTAGTCTTTTTGTGTTTCTCGCCCTGCAAAGCGTTTTGGTTCATTACAGCGACTCTTTGATGCAGATTCAAGAGAGAACGAGGAATTATTATGCTTTTGTGGCACTAATACTGAAATGAGCAAAACAGATCACAAATACAGGTAATTCCGTGTCCTGATCAGTATTGTTTTGGCATCCAGCATGTTATTGTAGTGCTTCCTATGGTCATTGCAAATTTCTGCATTCTCTGCCCTTTTTAGCTTTTTCCTGCAAATGCTGTGATATTTGACCCCCAAAACGTGAGAAACTCTCATATTTATGGGAAGATAAAACGCGAATATGAGTTTCAAGTTTGATTCATCTAATATGTCATTTTTATGTTTTCCTCGCTTAAGCTAAGCGCTTTTGGTGCTTTACCACGACTCTATGATGCAGGTACATGGGAACTGTAACACAATTGTGCTTTTGTCACACACTCACTGAAATAAGTAAATCACAGTACTTTTCCCGTTTCCTGAGCCTTTTCGGTGTTGATTTGTCTCATTCAGCATGTTGTCTAGTCTTTTTGTGTTTCTCGCCCTGCAAAGCGTTTTGGTTCATTACAGCGACTCTCTGATGCAGATTCAAGAGAGAACGAGGAATTATTATGCTTTTGTGGCACTAATACTGAAATGAGCAAAACAGAGTACAAAAACATGTAATTCCGTGTCCTGATCGGTAGTGTTCTGGCATCCAACATGTTATTGTAGTGTTTCCTATGGTCATTGCAAATTTCTGCATTCTCTGTCCTCTTTAGCTTTTTCCTGCAAATGCTGTGATATTTGACCCCCAAAACGTGAGAAACTCTCATATTTATGGGAAGATAAAAAGCAAATAAGAGTTTCATGTTTGATTCAAATAATGTCATTTTTATGTTTTCCTCGCTTAAGCAAAGCGCTTTTGGTGCTAAACCACAACTCTATGATGCAGGTACATGGGAACTGTAACACAATTGTGCTTTTGTCACACACTCACTGAAATGAGTAAATCAGAGTACTTTCCCCGTTTCCTGAGCCTTTTCGGTGTTGATTTGTCTCATTCAGCATGTTGTCTAGTCTTTTTGTGTTTCTCGCCCTGCAAAGCGTTTTGGTTCATTACAGCGACTCTTTGATGCAGATTCAAGAGAGAACGAGGAATTATTATGCTTTTGTGGCACTAATACTGAAATGAGCAAAACAGAGCACAAATACAGGTAATTCCGTGTCCTGATCAGTATTGTTTTGGCATCCAGCATGTTATTGTAGTGCTTCCTATGGTCATTGCAAATTTCTGCATTCTCTGCCCTTTTTAGCTTTTTCCTGCAAATGCTGTGATATTTGACCCCCAAAACGTGAGAAACTCTCATATTTATGGGAAGATAAAACGCGAATATGAGTTTCAAGTTTGATTCATCTAATATGTCATTTTTATGTTTTCCTCGCTTAAGCTAAGCGCTTTTGGTGCTTAACCACGACTCTATGATGCAGGTACATGGGAACTGTAACACAATTGTGCTTTTGTCACACACTCACTGAAATAAGTAAATCACAGTACTTTTCCCGTTTCCTGAGCCTTTTCGGTGTTGATTTGTCTCATTCAGCATGTTGTCTAGTCTTTTTGTGTTTCTCGCCCTGCAAAGCGTTTTGGTTCATTACAGCGACTCTCTGATGCAGATTCAAGAGAGAACGAGGAATTATTATGCTTTTGTGGCACTAATACTGAAATGAGCAAAACAGAGTACAAAAACATGTAATTCCGTGTCCTGATCGGTAGTGTTCTGGCATCCAACATGTTATTGTAGTGTTTCCTATGGTCATTGCAAATTTCTGCATTCTCTGTCCTCTTTAGCTTTTTCCTGCAAATGCTGTGATATTTGACCCCCAAAACGTGAGAAACTCTCATATTTATGGGAAGATAAAACGCGAATATGAGTTTCAAGTTTGATTCATCTAATATGTCATTTTTATGTTTTTCTCGCTTAAGCAAAGCGCTTTTGGTGCTTAACCACGACTCTATGATGCAGGTACATGGGAACTGTAACACAATTGTGCTTTTGTCACACACTCACTGCAATGAAAAAATCAGAGTACTTTTCCCATTTCCTGAGCCTTTTCGGTGTTGATTTGAGACAAATCAACATTCAGCATGTTGTCTAGTCTTTTTGTGTTTCTCGCCCTGCAAAGCGTTTTGGTTCATTACAGCGACTCTCTGATGCAGATTCAAGAGAGAACGAGGAATTATTATGCTTTTGTGGCACTAATACTGAAATGAGCAAAACAGAGCACAAATACAGGTAATTCCGTGTCCTGATCAGTATTGTTTTGGCATCCAGCATGTTATTGTAGTGCTTCCTATGGTCATTGCAAATTTCTGCATTCTCTGCCCTTTTTAGCTTTTTCCTGCAAATGCTGTGATATTTGACCCCCAAAACGTGAGAAACTCTCATATTTATGGGAAGATAAAAAGCAAATAAGAGTTTCAAGTTTGATTCAAATAATGTCATTTTTATGTTTTCCTCGCTTATGCAAAGCGCTTTTGGTGCTAAACCACAACTCTATGATGCAGGTACATGGGAACTGTAACACAATTGTGCTTTTGTCACACACTCACTGAAATAAGTAAATCACAGTACTTTTCCCGTTTCCTGAGCCTTTTCGGTGTTGATTTGTCTCATTCAGCATGTTGTCTAGTCTTTTTGTGTTTCTCGCCCTGCAAAGCGTTTTGGTTCATTACAGCGACTCTCTGATGCAGATTCAAGAGAGAACGAGGAATTATTATGCTTTTGTGGCACTAATACTGAAATGAGCAAAACAGAGCACAAATACAGGTAATTCCGTGTCCTGATCAGTATTGTTTTGGCATCCAGCATGTTATTGTAGTGCTTCCTATGGTCATTGCAAATTTCTGCATTCTCTGCCCTTTTTAGCTTTTTCCTGCAAATGCTGTGATATTTGACCCCCAAAACGTGAGAAACTCTCATATTTATGGGAAGATAAAAAGCAAATAAGAGTTTCAAGTTTGATTCAAATAATGTCATTTTTATGTTTTCCTCGCTTATGCAAAGCGCTTTTGGTGCTAAACCACAACTCTATGATGCAGGTACATGGACACTGTAACACAATTGTGCTTTTGTCACACACTCACTGAAATGAGTAAATCAGAGTACTTTCCCCGTTTCCTGAGCCTTTTCGGTGTTGATTTGTCTCATTCAGCATGTTGTCTAGTCTTTTTGTGTTTCTCGCCCTGCAAAGCGTTTTGGTTCATTACAGCGACTCTCTGATGCAGATTCAAGAGAGAACGAGAAATTATTATGCTTTTGTGGCACTAATACTGAAATGAGCAAAACAGAGTACAAAAACATGTAATTCCGTGTCCTGATCGGTAGTGTTCTGGCATCCAACATGTTATTGTAGTGTTTCCTATGGTCATTGCAAATTTCTGCATTCTCTGTCCTCTTTAGCTTTTTCCTGCAAATGCTGTGATATTTGACCCCCAAAACGTGAGAAACTTTCATATTTATGGGAAGATAAAACGCGAATATGAGTTTCAAGTTTGATTCATCTAATATGTCATTTTTATGTTTTTCTCGCTTAAGCAAAGCGCTTTTGGTGCTTAACCACGACTCTATGATGCAGGTACATGGGAACTGTAACACAATTGTGCTTTTGTCACACACTCACTGCAATGAAAAAATCAGAGTACTTTTCCCATTTCCTGAGCCTTTTCGGTGTTGATTTGAGACAAATCAACATTCAGCATGTTGTCTAGTCTTTTTGTGTTTCTCGCCCTGCAAAGCGTTTTGGTTCATTACAGCGACTCTTTGATGCAGATTCAAGAGAGAACGAGGAATTATTATGCTTTTGTGGCACTAATACTGAAATGAGCAAAACAGAGCACAAATACAGGTAATTCCGTGTCCTGATCAGTATTGTTTTGGCATCCAGCATGTTATTGTAGTGCTTCCTATGGTCATTGCAAATTTCTGCATTCTCTGCCCTTTTTAGCTTTTTCCTGCAAATGCTGTGATATTTGACCCCCAAAACGTGAGAAACTCTCATATTTATGGGAAGATAAAACGCGAATATGAGTTTCAAGTTTGATTCATCTAATATGTCATTTTTATGTTTCCTCGCTTAAGCTAAGCGCTTTTGGTGCTTAACCACGACTCTATGATGCAGGTACATGGGAACTGTAACACAATTGTGCTTTTGTCACACACTCACTGAAATAAGTAAATCACAGTACTTTTCCCGTTTCCTGAGCCTTTTCGGTGTTGATTTGTCTCATTCAGCATGTTGTCTAGTCTTTTTGTGTTTCTCGCCCTGCAAAGCGTTTTGGTTCATTACAGCGACTCTCTGATGCAGATTCAAGAGAGAACGAGGAATTATTATGCTTTTGTGGCACTAATACTGAAATGAGCAAAACAGAGTACAAAAATATGTAATTCCGTGTCCTGATCGGTAGTGTTCTGGCATCCATCATGTTATTGTAGTGTTTCCTATGGTCATTGCAAATTTCTGCATTCTCTGTCCTCTTTAGCTTTTACCTGCAAATGCTGTGATATTTGACCCCCAAAACGTGAGAAACTCTCATATTTATGGGAAGATAAAACGCGAATATGAGTTTCAAGTTTGATTCATCTAATATGTCATTTTTATGTTTTTCTCGCTTAAGCAAAGCGCTTTTGGTGCTTAACCACGACTCTATGATGCAGGTACATGGGAACTGTAACACAATTGTGCTTTTGTCACACACTCACTGCAATGAAAAAATCAGAGTACTTTTCCCATTTCCTGAGCCTTTTCGGTGTTGATTTGAGACAAATCAACATTCAGCATGTTGTCTAGTCTTTTTGTGTTTCTCGCCCTGCAAAGCGTTTTGGTTCATTACAGCGACTCTCTGATGCAGATTCAAGAGAGAACGAGGAATTATTATGCTTTAGTGGCACTAATACTGAAATGAGCAAAACAGAGCACAAATACAGGTAATTCCGTGTCCTGATCAGTATTGTTTTGGCATCCAGCATGTTATTGTAGTGCTTCCTATGGTCATTGCAAATTTCTGCATTCTCTGCCCTCTTTAGCTTTTTCCTGCAAATGCTGTGATATTTGACCCCCAAAGCGTGAGAAACTCTCATATTTATGGGAAGATAAAAAGCAAATAAGAGTTTCATGTTTGATTCAAATAATGTCATTTTTATGTTTTCCTCGCTTAAGCAAAGCGCTTTTGGTGCTAAACCACAACTCTATGATGCAGGTACATGGACACTGTAACACAATTGTGCTTTTGTCACACACTCACTGATATGAGTAAATCAGAGTACTTTCCCATTTCCTGAGCCTTTTCGGTGTTGATTTGAGACAAATCAACATTCAGCATGTTGTCTAGTCTTTTTGTGTTTCTCGCCCTGCAAAGCGTTTTGGTTCATTACAGCGACTCTTTGATGCAGATTCAAGAGAGAACGAGGAATTATTATGCTTTTGTGGCACTAATACTGAAATGAGCAAAACAGATCACAAATACAGGTAATTCCGTGTCCTGATCAGTATTGTTTTGGCATCCAGCATGTTATTGTAGTGCTTCCTATGGTCATTGCAAATTTCTGCATTCTCTGCCCTTTTTAGCTTTTTCCTGCAAATGCTGTGATATTTGACCCCCAAAACGTGAGAAACTCTCATATTTATGGGAAGATAAAACGCGAATATGAGTTTCAAGTTTGATTCATCTAATATGTCATTTTTATGTTTTCCTCGCTTAAGCAAAGCGCTTTTGGTGCTAAACCACGACTCTATGATGCAGGTACATGGGAACTGTAACACAATTGTGCTTTTGTCACACACTCACTGAAATAAGTAAATCACAGTACTTTTCCCGTTTCCTGAGCCTTTTCGGTGTTGATTTGTCTCATTCAGCATGTTGTCTAGTCTTTTTGTGTTTCTCGCCCTGCAAAGCGTTTTGGTTCATTACAGCGACTCTCTGATGCAGATTCAAGAGAGAACGAGGAATTATTATGCTTTTGTGGCACTAATACTGAAATGAGCAAAACAGAGTACAAAAACATGTAATTCCGTGTCCTGATCGGTAGTGTTCTGGCATCCAACATGTTATTGTAGTGTTTCCTATGGTCATTGCAAATTTCTGCATTCTCTGTCCTCTTTAGCTTTTTCCTGCAAATGCTGTGATATTTGACCCCCAAAACGTGAGAAACTTTCATATTTATGGGAAGATAAAACGCGAATATGAGTTTCAAGTTTGATTCATCTAATATGTCATTTTTATGTTTTTCTCGCTTAAGCAAAGCGCTTTTGGTGCTTAACCACGACTCTATGATGCAGGTACATGGGAACTGTAACACAATTGTGCTTTTGTCACACACTCACTGCAATGAAAAAATCAGAGTACTTTTCCCATTTCCTGAGCCTTTTCGGTGTTGATTTGAGACAAATCAACATTCAGCATGTTGTCTAGTCTTTTTGTGTTTCTCGCCCTGCAAAGCGTTTTGGTTCATTACAGCGACTCTTTGATGCAGATTCAAGAGAGAACGAGGAATTATTATGCTTTTGTGGCACTAATACTGAAATGAGCAAAACAGATCACAAATACAGGTAATTCCGTGTCCTGATCAGTATTGTTTTGGCATCCAGCATGTTATTGTAGTGCTTCCTATGGTCATTGCAAATTTCTGCATTCTCTGCCCTTTTTAGCTTTTTCCTGCAAATGCTGTGATATTTGACCCCCAAAACGTGAGAAACTCTCATATTTATGGGAAGATAAAACGCGAATATGAGTTTCAAGTTTGATTCATCTAATATGTCATTTTTATGTTTTCCTCGCTTAAGCTAAGCGCTTTTGGTGCTTTACCACGACTCTATGATGCAGGTACATGGGAACTGTAACACAATTGTGCTTTTGTCACACACTCACTGAAATAAGTAAATCACAGTACTTTTCCCGTTTCCTGAGCCTTTTCGGTGTTGATTTGTCTCATTCAGCATGTTGTCTAGTCTTTTTGTGTTTCTCGCCCTGCAAAGCGTTTTGGTTCATTACAGCGACTCTCTGATGCAGATTCAAGAGAGAACGAGGAATTATTATGCTTTTGTGGCACTAATACTGAAATGAGCAAAACAGAGTACAAAAACATGTAATTCCGTGTCCTGATCGGTAGTGTTCTGGCATCCAACATGTTATTGTAGTGTTTCCTATGGTCATTGCAAATTTCTGCATTCTCTGTCCTCTTTAGCTTTTTCCTGCAAATGCTGTGATATTTGACCCCCAAAACGTGAGAAACTCTCATATTTATGGGAAGATAAAAAGCAAATAAGAGTTTCATGTTTGATTCAAATAATGTCATTTTTATGTTTTCCTCGCTTAAGCAAAGCGCTTTTGGTGCTAAACCACAACTCTATGATGCAGGTACATGGGAACTGTAACACAATTGTGCTTTTGTCACACACTCACTGAAATGAGTAAATCAGAGTACTTTCCCCGTTTCCTGAGCCTTTTCGGTGTTGATTTGTCTCATTCAGCATGTTGTCTAGTCTTTTTGTGTTTCTCGCCCTGCAAAGCGTTTTGGTTCATTACAGCGACTCTTTGATGCAGATTCAAGAGAGAACGAGGAATTATTATGCTTTTGTGGCACTAATACTGAAATGAGCAAAACAGATCACAAATACAGGTAATTCCGTGTCCTGATCAGTATTGTTTTGGCATCCAGCATGTTATTGTAGTGCTTCCTATGGTCATTGCAAATTTCTGCATTCTCTGCCCTTTTTAGCTTTTTCCTGCAAATGCTGTGATATTTGACCCCCAAAACGTGAGAAACTCTCATATTTATGGGAAGATAAAACGCGAATATGAGTTTCAAGTTTGATTCATCTAATATGTCATTTTTATGTTTTCCTCGCTTAAGCTAAGCGCTTTTGGTGCTTAACCACGACTCTATGATGCAGGTACATGGGAACTGTAACACAATTGTGCTTTTGTCACACACTCACTGAAATAAGTAAATCACAGTACTTTTCCCGTTTCCTGAGCCTTTTCGGTGTTGATTTGTCTCATTCAGCATGTTGTCTAGTCTTTTTGTGTTTCTCGCCCTGCAAAGCGTTTTGGTTCATTACAGCGACTCTCTGATGCAGATTCAAGAGAGAACGAGGAATTATTATGCTTTTGTGGCACTAATACTGAAATGAGCAAAACAGAGTACAAAAACATGTAATTCCGTGTCCTGATCGGTAGTGTTCTGGCATCCAACATGTTATTGTAGTGTTTCCTATGGTCATTGCAAATTTCTGCATTCTCTGTCCTCTTTAGCTTTTTCCTGCAAATGCTGTGATATTTGACCCCCAAAACGTGAGAAACTCTCATATTTATGGGAAGATAAAACGCGAATATGAGTTTCAAGTTTGATTCATCTAATATGTCATTTTTATGTTTTTCTCGCTTAAGCAAAGCGCTTTTGGTGCTTAACCACGACTCTATGATGCAGGTACATGGGAACTGTAACACAATTGTGCTTTTGTCACACACTCACTGCAATGAAAAAATCAGAGTACTTTTCCCATTTCCTGAGCCTTTTCGGTGTTGATTTGAGACAAATCAACATTCAGCATGTTGTCTAGTCTTTTTGTGTTTCTCGCCCTGCAAAGCGTTTTGGTTCATTACAGCGACTCTCTGATGCAGATTCAAGAGAGAACGAGGAATTATTATGCTTTTGTGGCACTAATACTGAAATGAGCAAAACAGAGCACAAATACAGGTAATTCCGTGTCCTGATCAGTATTGTTTTGGCATCCAGCATGTTATTGTAGTGCTTCCTATGGTCATTGCAAATTTCTGCATTCTCTGCCCTTTTTAGCTTTTTCCTGCAAATGCTGTGATATTTGACCCCCAAAACGTGAGAAACTCTCATATTTATGGGAAGATAAAAAGCAAATAAGAGTTTCAAGTTTGATTCAAATAATGTCATTTTTATGTTTTCCTCGCTTATGCAAAGCGCTTTTGGTGCTAAACCACAACTCTATGATGCAGGTACATGGGAACTGTAACACAATTGTGCTTTTGTCACACACTCACTGAAATAAGTAAATCACAGTACTTTTCCCGTTTCCTGAGCCTTTTCGGTGTTGATTTGTCTCATTCAGCATGTTGTCTAGTCTTTTTGTGTTTCTCGCCCTGCAAAGCGTTTTGGTTCATTACAGCGACTCTCTGATGCAGATTCAAGAGAGAACGAGGAATTATTATGCTTTTGTGGCACTAATACTGAAATGAGCAAAACAGAGCACAAATACAGGTAATTCCGTGTCCTGATCAGTATTGTTTTGGCATCCAGCATGTTATTGTAGTGCTTCCTATGGTCATTGCAAATTTCTGCATTCTCTGCCCTTTTTAGCTTTTTCCTGCAAATGCTGTGATATTTGACCCCCAAAACGTGAGAAACTCTCATATTTATGGGAAGATAAAAAGCAAATAAGAGTTTCAAGTTTGATTCAAATAATGTCATTTTTATGTTTTCCTCGCTTATGCAAAGCGCTTTTGGTGCTAAACCACAACTCTATGATGCAGGTACATGGACACTGTAACACAATTGTGCTTTTGTCACACACTCACTGAAATGAGTAAATCAGAGTACTTTCCCCGTTTCCTGAGCCTTTTCGGTGTTGATTTGTCTCATTCAGCATGTTGTCTAGTCTTTTTGTGTTTCTCGCCCTGCAAAGCGTTTTGGTTCATTACAGCGACTCTCTGATGCAGATTCAAGAGAGAACGAGGAATTATTATGCTTTTGTGGCACTAATACTGAAATGAGCAAAACAGAGTACAAAAACATGTAATTCCGTGTCCTGATCGGTAGTGTTCTGGCATCCAACATGTTATTGTAGTGTTTCCTATGGTCATTGCAAATTTCTGCATTCTCTGTCCTCTTTAGCTTTTTCCTGCAAATGCTGTGATATTTGACCCCCAAAACGTGAGAAACTTTCATATTTATGGGAAGATAAAACGCGAATATGAGTTTCAAGTTTGATTCATCTAATATGTCATTTTTATGTTTTTCTCGCTTAAGCAAAGCGCTTTTGGTGCTTAACCACGACTCTATGATGCAGGTACATGGGAACTGTAACACAATTGTGCTTTTGTCACACACTCACTGCAATGAAAAAATCAGAGTACTTTTCCCATTTCCTGAGCCTTTTCGGTGTTGATTTGAGACAAATCAACATTCAGCATGTTGTCTAGTCTTTTTGTGTTTCTCGCCCTGCAAAGCGTTTTGGTTCATTACAGCGACTCTTTGATGCAGATTCAAGAGAGAACGAGGAATTATTATGCTTTTGTGGCACTAATACTGAAATGAGCAAAACAGAGCACAAATACAGGTAATTCCGTGTCCTGATCAGTATTGTTTTGGCATCCAGCATGTTATTGTAGTGCTTCCTATGGTCATTGCAAATTTCTGCATTCTCTGCCCTTTTTAGCTTTTTCCTGCAAATGCTGTGATATTTGACCCCCAAAACGTGAGAAACTCTCATATTTATGGGAAGATAAAACGCGAATATGAGTTTCAAGTTTGATTCATCTAATATGTCATTTTTATGTTTCCTCGCTTAAGCTAAGCGCTTTTGGTGCTTAACCACGACTCTATGATGCAGGTACATGGGAACTGTAACACAATTGTGCTTTTGTCACACACTCACTGAAATAAGTAAATCACAGTACTTTTCCCGTTTCCTGAGCCTTTTCGGTGTTGATTTGTCTCATTCAGCATGTTGTCTAGTCTTTTTGTGTTTCTCGCCCTGCAAAGCGTTTTGGTTCATTACAGCGACTCTCTGATGCAGATTCAAGAGAGAACGAGGAATTATTATGCTTTTGTGGCACTAATACTGAAATGAGCAAAACAGAGTACAAAAATATGTAATTCCGTGTCCTGATCGGTAGTGTTCTGGCATCCATCATGTTATTGTAGTGTTTCCTATGGTCATTGCAAATTTCTGCATTCTCTGTCCTCTTTAGCTTTTTCCTGCAAATGCTGTGATATTTGACCCCCAAAACGTGAGAAACTCTCATATTTATGGGAAGATAAAACGCGAATATGAGTTTCAAGTTTGATTCATCTAATATGTCATTTTTATGTTTTTCTCGCTTAAGCAAAGCGCTTTTGGTGCTTAACCACGACTCTATGATGCAGGTACATGGGAACTGTAACACAATTGTGCTTTTGTCACACACTCACTGCAATGAAAAAATCAGAGTACTTTTCCCATTTCCTGAGCCTTTTCGGTGTTGATTTGAGACAAATCAACATTCAGCATGTTGTCTAGTCTTTTTGTGTTTCTCGCCCTGCAAAGCGTTTTGGTTCATTACAGCGACTCTCTGATGCAGATTCAAGAGAGAACGAGGAATTATTATGCTTTAGTGGCACTAATACTGAAATGAGCAAAACAGAGCACAAATACAGGTAATTCCGTGTCCTGATCAGTATTGTTTTGGCATCCAGCATGTTATTGTAGTGCTTCCTATGGTCATTGCAAATTTCTGCATTCTCTGCCCTCTTTAGCTTTTTCCTGCAAATGCTGTGATATTTGACCCCCAAAGCGTGAGAAACTCTCATATTTATGGGAAGATAAAAAGCAAATAAGAGTTTCATGTTTGATTCAAATAATGTCATTTTTATGTTTTCCTCGCTTAAGCAAAGCGCTTTTGGTGCTAAACCACAACTCTATGATGCAGGTACATGGACACTGTAACACAATTGTGCTTTTGTCACACACTCACTGATATGAGTAAATCAGAGTACTTTCCCATTTCCTGAGCCTTTTCGGTGTTGATTTGAGACAAATCAACATTCAGCATGTTGTCTAGTCTTTTTGTGTTTCTCGCCCTGCAAAGCGTTTTGGTTCATTACAGCGACTCTTTGATGCAGATTCAAGAGAGAACGAGGAATTATTATGCTTTTGTGGCACTAATACTGAAATGAGCAAAACAGATCACAAATACAGGTAATTCCGTGTCCTGATCAGTATTGTTTTGGCATCCAGCATGTTATTGTAGTGCTTCCTATGGTCATTGCAAATTTCTGCATTCTCTGCCCTTTTTAGCTTTTTCCTGCAAATGCTGTGATATTTGACCCCCAAAACGTGAGAAACTCTCATATTTATGGGAAGATAAAACGCGAATATGAGTTTCAAGTTTGATTCATCTAATATGTCATTTTTATGTTTTCCTCGCTTAAGCAAAGCGCTTTTGGTGCTAAACCACGACTCTATGATGCAGGTACATGGGAACTGTAACACAATTGTGCTTTTGTCACACACTCACTGAAATAAGTAAATCACAGTACTTTTCCCGTTTCCTGAGCCTTTTCGGTGTTGATTTGTCTCATTCAGCATGTTGTCTAGTCTTTTTGTGTTTCTCGCCCTGCAAAGCGTTTTGGTTCATTACAGCGACTCTCTGATGCAGATTCAAGAGAGAACGAGGAATTATTATGCTTTTGTGGCACTAATACTGAAATGAGCAAAACAGAGTACAAAAACATGTAATTCCGTGTCCTGATCGGTAGTGTTCTGGCATCCAACATGTTATTGTAGTGTTTCCTATGGTCATTGCAAATTTCTGCATTCTCTGTCCTCTTTAGCTTTTTCCTGCAAATGCTGTGATATTTGACCCCCAAAACGTGAGAAACTTTCATATTTATGGGAAGATAAAACGCGAATATGAGTTTCAAGTTTGATTCATCTAATATGTCATTTTTATGTTTTTCTCGCTTAAGCAAAGCGCTTTTGGTGCTTAACCACGACTCTATGATGCAGGTACATGGGAACTGTAACACAATTGTGCTTTTGTCACACACTCACTGCAATGAAAAAATCAGAGTACTTTTCCCATTTCCTGAGCCTTTTCGGTGTTGATTTGAGACAAATCAACATTCAGCATGTTGTCTAGTCTTTTTGTGTTTCTCGCCCTGCAAAGCGTTTTGGTTCATTACAGCGACTCTTTGATGCAGATTCAAGAGAGAACGAGGAATTATTATGCTTTTGTGGCACTAATACTGAAATGAGCAAAACAGATCACAAATACAGGTAATTCCGTGTCCTGATCAGTATTGTTTTGGCATCCAGCATGTTATTGTAGTGCTTCCTATGGTCATTGCAAATTTCTGCATTCTCTGCCCTTTTTAGCTTTTTCCTGCAAATGCTGTGATATTTGACCCCCAAAACGTGAGAAACTCTCATATTTATGGGAAGATAAAACGCGAATATGAGTTTCAAGTTTGATTCATCTAATATGTCATTTTTATGTTTTCCTCGCTTAAGCTAAGCGCTTTTGGTGCTTTACCACGACTCTATGATGCAGGTACATGGGAACTGTAACACAATTGTGCTTTTGTCACACACTCACTGAAATAAGTAAATCACAGTACTTTTCCCGTTTCCTGAGCCTTTTCGGTGTTGATTTGTCTCATTCAGCATGTTGTCTAGTCTTTTTGTGTTTCTCGCCCTGCAAAGCGTTTTGGTTCATTACAGCGACTCTCTGATGCAGATTCAAGAGAGAACGAGGAATTATTATGCTTTTGTGGCACTAATACTGAAATGAGCAAAACAGAGTACAAAAACATGTAATTCCGTGTCCTGATCGGTAGTGTTCTGGCATCCAACATGTTATTGTAGTGTTTCCTATGGTCATTGCAAATTTCTGCATTCTCTGTCCTCTTTAGCTTTTTCCTGCAAATGCTGTGATATTTGACCCCCAAAACGTGAGAAACTCTCATATTTATGGGAAGATAAAAAGCAAATAAGAGTTTCATGTTTGATTCAAATAATGTCATTTTTATGTTTTCCTCGCTTAAGCAAAGCGCTTTTGGTGCTAAACCACAACTCTATGATGCAGGTACATGGGAACTGTAACACAATTGTGCTTTTGTCACACACTCACTGAAATGAGTAAATCAGAGTACTTTCCCCGTTTCCTGAGCCTTTTCGGTGTTGATTTGTCTCATTCAGCATGTTGTCTAGTCTTTTTGTGTTTCTCGCCCTGCAAAGCGTTTTGGTTCATTACAGCGACTCTTTGATGCAGATTCAAGAGAGAACGAGGAATTATTATGCTTTTGTGGCACTAATACTGAAATGAGCAAAACAGAGCACAAATACAGGTAATTCCGTGTCCTGATCAGTATTGTTTTGGCATCCAGCATGTTATTGTAGTGCTTCCTATGGTCATTGCAAATTTCTGCATTCTCTGCCCTTTTTAGCTTTTTCCTGCAAATGCTGTGATATTTGACCCCAAAAACGTGAGAAACTCTCATATTTATGGGAAGATAAAACGCAAATATGAGTTTCAAGTTTGATTCATCTAATATGTCATCTTTATGTTTTCCTCGCTTAAGCTAAGCGCTTTTGGTGCTTAACCACGACTCTATGATGCAGGTACATGGGAACTGTAACACAATTGTGCTTTTGTCACACACTCACTGAAATAAGTAAATCACAGTACTTTTCCCGTTTCCTGAGCCTTTTCGGTGTTGATTTGTCTCATTCAGCATGTTGTCTAGTCTTTTTGTGTTTCTCGCCCTGCAAAGCGTTTTGGTTCATTACAGCGACTCTCTGATGCAGATTCAAGAGAGAACGAGGAATTATTATGCTTTTGTGGCACTAATACTGAAATGAGCAAAACAGAGTACAAA